>NC_073302.1:87642114-87800704 GCF_027595985.1 Sorex araneus | reverse complement strand
ACGATTTCCTAAAAGGTCACTAAGTCTCTGTCCATTCTATGTTGTTTCTAATGTTCTTCAACTACAAAATTATTTGTATTTTCATAGCAATATTTAAGTTAAAACAGCAGTATTATAATATATGTTGATTCTTACTGTTATAAAATGCAAATCCTCCCACTGCTTCGGAAATCTGAGTTTTGTAATCCAAGACCAAGGTTTTGTCATTGTCTGATATGGTCTGTTGCTTTGTTTTGTTTCTCTATATATCACAGATGAGTGAGATCATTTAGTGTTTGTACTTTTTTCTCTGGCAGAATCTCCTGTCCCCACACCAGGCTGTCTTCACTGGGGCCCCCTAGGAGGGGGGGTGGGGGGGTTGAGTTTCCCTCCCCACTCCAAGCAGAGCCCTGGCAGCCGAAAAACTTCCAGAACCCAGACACAGCCATGTTTAAGGCCACCATCCACACTCTCAGACAAACCTTACACATGAAGGAACCGACAGAGGAACACAGGTGTGTGGGACCTGTGGTTGAGATCTCCGAGCCTGGGACTGGGTCTCCTCCACCCTGGTACCCCCGTTTTCCAGTACCTGGACAGACACACCCACAAACCGCTCCCACTGCCATGTAATCTCATCAACAACCACGATCCAGAGATTATAAACAAAACTCCTGGAGGACAGTGATGCAGAATCTCGCATGGCAGAGCCAGGCAAGCTACCCGGGGCGTATTCAATATGCCAAAAACAGTAACAATAATGGGCCTCATTCCCCTGACCCTGAATGCGACAGGGACAAATGAGACGTTACTGGTGCTTGCTTGAGCAAATCGATGAGCAATGGTACGATAGTGATACAGTGATACTTTTCCCTCTGACTTATTTGGATTAACACGATCCCCTCCAGTTCCATCCACATTGCAGTGACTGCATGTTTTTTTTTTTCCTTATAGTTGTATAATATTCCATGCCACTTCTTTGTCTATTTGCCTGTCATTGGACATTGGGTTGCTTGTATGAATAACGTGAATAGCATAGCTTTTAAACTTACAGAAGTACAACAAAAACCAAGACTGTGTAGAGGGAGAAGATCTGATAGACCGATGGGAATGATAGACTTGGAAGGTTTCAGGAAGTAGAGGAGAGCTTGCTTTCTATTGAGGGGAGCCAGGTGGAGCATTTGGAGGGATGAGAGGATTGTGATGTTCACATGTCCAAGGGCTTGAGTTGTTCTGGTATCTAGCAGCCTAAGTATATATGGATTTGTTGTCATAAAATTATTCAGTAAACTCAGCAGCCAGTCTTAACAGCATGGAGGGGGTGGGAGATTAATCAAATCTCTTGTGTACTTTGCAGTATCGACAGTTATTTAGGACCTGGAAATTTAGAATGAGGATCACAGACTAAGAGCCTAGGAACAATTACAGAAGTTCAGGCCTTACCCCAAATCTGCCAAATTAACCTGCTTTTGAATCACAAGATCCTGTGTGATTCACAGTTTGGAGTTAGCCTAATGTTTGAGTAAGCATGGGGTTAGACAGTGGGTTAGAAGGTATAAAACTGCAATTTACTGCCAGCCAGGTCCTTAGTGTTGATGGAGTCACTATATTTGCATGAGTAATACATGAGCACATCAAGGGGAAGCTACAAGCAGGGAACCTAGAGCCACACAATAGCAGAAGAAGGTGTGGGCGTTGCTCCTTTGGCATAATGTAGCAGGCCCTGGAGGAGGTGTAAGGCATCTTAATCTGAGGATGCTCAAGCTAACATGGGGAGACTTGATCAGATACATGTGAGGTCTCATGCACGCCAGGAAAGTTCTTTACCCACTTGGCCACGTTCATACAGGAATTTTAAGTGAGGGAAGATCACACATATTTAAAATGTAGGCACAAAAACATTTAGTGCTGAGCACAGTGGAGGGAAGACAGAGAGGGGAGGTTGAAGCAGGATGCAGATGATCAGACTTTGGCATCTTGTTCTGGATGAGACAAGAAAGATCTGAAACTGAGTAGGTTCAGCTGGGTTACTTTCATCCAGGGTCAGGAAGAGGCTCAGAAGGAACAAGGTTGAAGCGGCAGGAAGTGGCAGTGTGGAGCCGGGGCTGAAAGGTTTGGGAGGCGCATGCTCTGGACTCTATTCCAGCAGCAGTTTCCCCACTTGGAGTAATTGTGAGTTCCTCCCAGAATGTGCCTCCCCTTCCCTTCTGCAGTGAGCCGCGAGGTCAGGGG
Organism: Sorex araneus; assembly: GCF_027595985.1. NCBI lineage: Eukaryota > Metazoa > Chordata > Mammalia > Eulipotyphla > Soricidae > Sorex > Sorex araneus. The sequence goes on along the minus strand of NC_073302.1, from coordinate 87,798,493 downwards.
TCACTGACCCACTCTAGGCTAATTAGCTCTAAATGGGGGTTAGTGGCATCATGGGGGCAGCGGAGAAGAGTTGGGCCTCAATTATTGGCAAATCTTCACCCTCTCCTTTCCAGTCTTGGTTTCTTGCTCATGAATATATGTAGACTTTCTAAAAGTGCTGAAGAACTTTTGTAATTATGGAAGGAGGAAAAGCAGCGCCATGGCTAGCAGTTTAGATGATTCTATTTTTACCAGCTAGGGAGCACAGATAGGAGGTTGAGTGACTGTTGTCAGGGACCCAGGCCGAAAGTCTCCTTGGTTTCGCTTTAGAACAGGGGCGTCCTAAGTTATGTTAAAAAAACAAGCTGTTTTCTCCTTTAACATGAAAGTTCAGAAGGCTGAACAGTTCCAAGTGGCATTTGCTGCTGTTGGGGTATAGGCTCCTGATTGGGAATCTTCCCTCACAAGGGCCATCCTTGCTCCATAAAAGGGTTGTACAGAAACAGAGTTCATAAAAAAAACATTTGGAAATCAACATTTTGGTATTTTTAAAAAAAAGATGTATAGAGAACCTCTTAGCCACTCCAACACATCCTTGTAAAGCTGTCTGTGTTGTCCTTTCATCCCAAGAGTAAAACTAAAATGAAAAACACCCCCAGGAGCTGGAGTGATAGCACAGCAGGTAGGGCATTTGCCTTGCATGCAGTCGACCCAGGTTCGATTCCCAGCATCCCATATGGTCCCCCGAGCACCGCCAGGAGTAATTCCTGAGTGCACGAGCCAGGAGTAAGCCCCATGCATCGCCGGGTGTGACCCAAAAAGCAAACCAAACCAAAACAAAAATAACCCCCAAAACCCAACGCCCACAAACAAAACAAAAACAATCCCCAAAAACAGAACAGAGGAGAGACAAAACAACTGACCACCATATAAATACTTCACCAAGGGATTTTTAAAAATACATAAGGTTCAAATGGAGTGTGTTAAATCATGAAGAAGGGAAATGAAAGCTCTTAGGAAGATGACGGGATCTCTCCCCCATTGGCCCATTTAATTTAGGACTTAGTGTGGAAAGAGCAGGGAGAATCTGCCTTAGTCTCTGCAGGCCTTCTCTCGCACAATTATGTGCGGGTGGTGCTACCAGCAGAGCGCCAGGCCAGTGAGCGTCCCAGCAAACAGCCTTTCAGGCTGAGTCCGCCTGCGTCTTCAAGGCAGCAATTTGGAGGCTGTAATGGGAAGTGTGTTTGTTTGGAGCTTCCCACCCAGCAGCCCAAGCCTCCCCTCCAAGACAGAATTAGTTTAAAAAAAAAAAAACAAATGAAGGAAATTCCCCAAAGAACCTTACCAGGGAACAACAAAAACATCCATTGTAAACAGCAGGTTTGTCTTCTGACAGGTTTTGTTTGCAAATGATAACAATTACAGGTAATTTTTCATTTCAATTGGAGGAGCCGGTATTAAAAAGAGAGGAGGGGGTGGAGAATGAGATGTGTGCAGGCAGATCTCCCAAGTGCCTTATTCACTCCCAGGTCTACAACCTAACACGCCTGTGGAGGGCTAGGTAGTGTCTCCTCATTCCATTAAGTGAGATCTAATTGTGGCTGTTCGGGCTGTTGGCAGATGCAGTTTCTACATAACAACAGCCCAGAGACAGAGCTGCGTGATTAATGCCTCCAGCTGTCATCTGCCCCATTATCTGTGCATTTGCATAACTTAATGGTTTAGGACAGGGGAGAGAGGATGCTTAATTTAATGTTTAGCAGGCCCTTGATAGCTGAATAATTTAAGAACTGTCAAGGGGGGTCAGTCCTACAGCGATTCAGAGACAGCTATGATTTCTGCAGATCGTTAAAATTCTTACTTAGGATAATTTTTTTTTAAAGAAAAGGAAAAGAACAACAACGCCTGAGAGGAAGTCCTATTTCCCAGTCCCTCTCCTGTTAACCATTTCCTCTCTGTGACAAATAGAAAATTAGACTCTGATAGCACTTAGTACCTGACGACAGCTGGGGATGGGATAAGTAAAACCTCTTACTCATCTCTCCCCTTCTCTGCCCCCCCAACTCCCTCCCCAGGAAACCCTTTCTTCCCACAAAGGTCTGTTCCCTTTGTCCCCTCCACTGTCTCACCCATGGCCCTATTTTATGGCCTATTTGTGTTCCACCCTCCCTCTCCCCTCTCCCGCCCCTTATTTACTTGAATGGCAGGTGGGAGAGAGAGGGGAGAAGACTTTGCTTAAAATCAACTAACAGCCCAACCTGCCTTCAATAGGAAACACTGTCAGTTTCATTAGTTGCTAATGAATATTATTAAACTAATCTGTCATTTGTTTTCTAATTAGATGTCACCAGGCATCTCAGTGGCAGCTGAGGTGACTGCTGGTGAACAATTTTCCTCTTTGAATCTTATTTTTCTTTTTCCATCTTAGAGTAATAACAACCAGGAATGATTAGCAATAATTTGAGCCGGGGCAAAAATTTTCCCCTTTTCCCTTTAGTCATTTCCCCCTTTCCTCTTCCCCACATTTGTCACACTGTCAGGAGCCTCATTATCACTGAGATTTGGTGGTCTCCATGTGCAGCCTGGGGAAGCCCCCAACCCCAAACCATAACTTCCCAGTGCTCTGTGTGTCTTGAACAAGATGCAGAGACTGTGCCACTTGGGCTGGGTCACTTAGGATGCACCTGGTCTAGAGCATCTGACCTGTCTTTGCTCACATGCCTGACACTCCGGCTTGGGATTGGCTATACACCTAGCTCAGCTGAGACTATCTCCTTTTTTTTTTATAATTTTTTATTGGTGAATCACTGTGAGGTACAGTTACAGACTTACAACATTTTGTGCTTGTGTTTCAGTCATTCAGTGCTTGAGTACCCATCCCTTTACCAGTGCCCATTCTCCATCATCGATGATTCCTGTATCCCTCCCACCTCCCATCCCATCCCCCCACCCCACCTCTGTGGCAGGGCATTCCCTTTTGTTCTCTCTCTCCTTTTGGGTGTTGTGGTTTGCAATAGAGGCATTAAGGCACTGGTTGGAATCTGCAAGAAGAAAACATCCAACCCCATCAGAAAATGGGGCGATGAAATGAACGGAAACTTTCTCAAGGAAGAAATACAAATGGCCAAAAGGCACATGAAAAAATGATCTTCATCACTAATCATCAGAGAGATGCAGATCAAAACAACTATGAGATACCACCTCACACCACAGAGAACACAGCCAAAAGAACAAAAGCAACCACTGTTGGCACAGATGTAGGATAATTTTTTTTTAAAGAAAAGGAAAAGAACAACAACGCCTGAGAGGAAGTCCTATTTCCCAGTCCCTCTCCTGTTAACCATTTACTTACCTCCTTCACTGCTGGTGGGAATGCTGACTATCCCCTTCTTATCACCTGCTCCCTCCAACACGGCAGCTGAACTTTTTACATGATGCCTCGAGGCTCCATGTGAATGTTCTAAAGTCCAGAAGCAGAAGTGGCCAGTGTCCACAGTCTAATCTAGGCACTCCATTAGCATCATTTCTACCCCATTACAGTGAACAATGCAGCTAGTGTACCCCTAGATACTCTTTTCTAAATTTAACTGCAGAGCGCAGGCCAGAAAAATTGTAGGTCCTTATAAAACGATGACATTGAAAACAAATGAACTCATATCTCTCTCTGGTCCCCAAAGATATCTGGTCAGCCTTCTTTGTTTTCCCTCTCCTCTCCCCTCTCCTCCCCTCCCCTCCCCTCCCCTCCCCTCCCCTCCCTTCCCCTCCCCTCCCCTCCCCTCCCCTCCCCTCTCCTCCCCTCCCCTCCCCTCCCCTCCCCTCCCCTCCCCTCCCCTCCTCTCCTCTCCTGTCCTCTCCTCTCCTGTCCTCTCCTCTCCTCTCCTCTCCTCTCCTCTCCTCTCCTCTCCTCTCCTCTCCTCTCCTCTCCTCCCCTCCCCTCCCCTCCCCTCCCCTCCCCTTTTCTTTTCTTTTCTTTTCTTTTTTTTTCTTTTCTTTTTGTCTGTGTGTTTTAAAAAATTCCTCTCCAACTTGCAGTGGTAGTGATTAGCAATGTTTATTTTCTTCCTGAAGATTCTATCTCACATTTCCTCTCAAAGGACTCTGGTCCATCTCATTTGTAGCAGGTAGCCTTGTCTTTTTATTTCTCTGAAGCACAAATATTTTCTATCACAAGAACATGTTTACTTTAAACCCCTCTCCTGTCAGAGATGTCCTTCCTTCCTTCCTTTCAAATTGTTCCTCCCACCAACTACACCCTTCATTTCTACCTCTCCTCAAGGACTGATTACTATTAATCATTATTTTTCTGAGTCATTTCTCTCAGCTTGTAAACATACTCAACCTCATCACTGACAGAATAAGCTTTTGAGAGAGTTGTCTGGATGTACCAAATCCAACATTTCACTCCCCTGCTGGTTGTTATCAGATCTTATACTTCCCTGAAACCAACTTGGCAAAAACTTCTGAGAATTTTTGAGCACAGTATCCAATGAACAATATCCAGTCCATGCCTTGCTTGGTTTCTCTGCACCAGTGACCTTTTCTTATACTTTCTCTTCTTGAGCTGCTTGTGTTGTGCCACAGTGTTATTATATTTAACTCTTATTTACTCTAACCCTCTGTTTCTTATGAGTCATTTCAAGGATTTTCTTCTTTGACTTTACTCTTTCCCAAATGCTAATGTTTCTCTGAAATCAGAATCTTAGATCATTTCTTTTGCTATGATATACCACGGCAAGTCAATTGTTATCTTGAAGATTCCCAAAGAGATGTCCATCCCATATCTTTTTCTTGAGTTTATACATGTGTGTAAAAGCAAATCTATGAATAGTATCATGTTTTTTAATGCCATATAAATGCTGGTTAGAAATAAAAATTCCAGTTAATGTTAAGTTATTGGAGCACCTTTATTTGATACATATATATTTCACTTAAAGTTGCAATTTCTGAGACCATACTGAGACATTTAACAAGAATTCTAGGATATATAACTATACACTACTTCTTGGCTCCAATATCTCAAAAGTAACTCAACTTCACTTATCTAAGTTTGCATCACTTCTCACCTGATCTGTTTTCCCATTATTTCAAATCAGCACTCTATAGTTCTTACTTTCCCCATCTTCATTACTTTTCATATTCACTTAATTGATAAGTGATTATCAATTGCCCCTTTAAGAATCTCTCAACCTTGCCTTCATGCCCTTCATATCAGTCCTTATTATCTGATTAGGAGGATGGCAGATAGTTATAAACTGGGTTTTTTCTTCGGACTGCCTCTATCTTATTCTATTATCTACACTGCAATCAAGGAAATGCTTCCAAAATGCAAATTCAATAAATGCCTTTCCTAAAAATTCTTCAATGACTCCCCATTACCTATATACTAAAACCGAAATGTGTAGCCAGACATGGTAAATAGTCTTTTTTTTTTTTGCTTTTTGGGTTACACCCAGCGATGCTCAGGGGTCACTCCTGGCTCTGTACTCAGGAATTACCCCTGGCGGTGCTCAGGGGACCATATGGGATGCTGGGAATTGAACCTGGGTCGGCAGCGTGGAAGGCAAATGCCCTACCCGCTGTGCTATCACTCCAGCCCCGTGGTAAATAATCTTTGACCTCCCCCCACCACTGCTTAATCCCTTGAGTCTTTTCCTCATGCTACATATTTTGGTTTCATTGCTCTTTCATGTCAGCGTACTTAGGCATAGAGATGTGCAATATTTTTCCAGTTTATAATCCATCATTTTTTATTTCCTTTGGCAATTCAAACAGATACACTAATTCCCCTGTTTCTTTAAGAAATTTCACAACTTGCTCCCTGAGAAACATTGGGCAATGGCTGGAAGAAACTCTTGATTGTCACAAACCAGATTGTTTACTGGCCAGGCAACCAGTTTTGGGCTAGAAGGTACACTTGATTTTCTTTTGTAATAGGTACCTTAAAAACAAAGGGCTAGACTCTATATTCCTGAGCTGTACATCTCAGAGAAATGAGGGAAGGAGGATGCTACCAGAGAACGGCGCTCAACAGGAAAAAAGGAGTAGCTCAGCTTGTGCCGACATGGATCCTGGTGTTAGTTCCTCAGTGACTTTCTCCCTACTTTAATAGTAAAAATCATGCCGGGGTGGAGGTTTAACATGTTAAAGAAATGTTTGACCCATGTTAGAGCGTGAAGCCCTACTGGGCATGCGCCAAGGAAGACACCACCTTTTCCATTATACGTTGGACCTAGGGGGTAGGAGCTTCACTGCTCACTGTGTTTAAAAGCGAGATCCTGCAAGTTTCTCTCAGGACTGTACCCTTTTAATGTCTAATCCAGGAGATAAATAAAAGCGTTGTTGGGTTAGTATTTGTTTCCTTCCCAATGTCCCCTTGAGAGGGGTAATGACCAAACTCACCAATTGATATATAACAGCTAGAGAAGCTATGAAACAACCTCTGATATGCTGTATAGCTCTTTATAACAAAGGGATATCAGTTAAAAAGGTCATTTGGGTGGGGTTAACAAATTGTGCTTTAGATTTATTTTACTGATAGATACTTTATTATAAGTCTATGTTTAAGCTGTTCTTTTCAACACATCTCACATTTATTTGGTTACATATCACTTCTTTTTTTAAAGCCATTTAGTATCAGAAATATACCATGGACCTGATACAAACTAGTGAACTCCACTCCTGCTTACTTGAATCTTTTTTTTAATTAAATTTTTTTTTAATGAGTCACTGTGAGGTACAGTTACAGACATACAGACTTCCATGATTATCTTTCAGTCATACAATGACCGAGTACCCACCCCTCCACCAGTGCCCATTATCCACCACCAATGTTCTCAGTGTCCCAGTGTCTCTTCTACCACCTCTCCATTCCCCCCCTCCGGTGGCAGGCACATTCCCTTTTACTCTCTCTTTCCTTAGCATGTTATGGTTTGCAATATGAGTATAAGTGGTCATCATGTTCGGTCCATAATCTACTTTCAACACATGTCTCTCAATCTGAGTGAGCCCTCCAAACGTCATTTACTTGGTGGTCCCTTTCTATCTAAGCTGCCTTTTCCCCTAGCATGTGAGGCTGGCTTCCAAGCCATGATGCAATCCTCCTGGCCCTTATTGCTACTGTCCTTGGGTGTTAGTCTTCCATTATGTTACTTTATGTTCCACAAATGAGAGTAGTCATTCTATGTCTGTCCCTCTCTCTCTGACTCATTTCACTTAGCATGATACTCTACATGCAAATTTCATGACTTCATCTTTTCTAACAGCTACATAGTATTCCATTGTGTAGATGTACCAGAGCTTCTTAAACCAGTCATCTATTCTCAGGCACTCGGGTTTTTTCCAGATTCTGGCTATTGTAAATCTACAATAAACATATAAATGCAGATATCATTTCTACTGTTATGTTTTGCATCTCTGGGATATATATACCCAGATATATAATATAATATATTATATATAATATATATTGCTGGGTCAAATGGGAGCTCAATTTCTAATTTTTTGAGGAATGTCCATATTGTTTTTTGAAAGGGCTGAACCAGTTGACATTCCCACCAGCAGTGAAGGAGAGTCCTCTTCTCCCCACATCTGCGCCAATACCAGTTACTTTTGTTCTGTTCTGTTGGATGTTTTACTGTGCAACTATTCCTTTGCACTTGGCTCCTATTTTTCACATGACATTTAAAAAACAAATTTGCATCATGCTCCTCATTTTAGGTTGAGTTAGCTGGTAAACCCAATTTTGTATGCGGGTATAAAGAACACCTAAAGGATCATTTATTTGAAAAATGACTTTAGCCTATATTCCTAAATCAACCCTGTCCAATATACTGACTCTTATGGAAACTATTATTTTTGCACTGTATTTCTTTATTTATTTTGGAGGGAGGGGTTTGGCCACGCCTGACAGTTATTAGGGGATACTCTTGCCTCTGGGCTCAGGAGGAATCCCATGTGTTGCTTTGGGGACTATATATGGTGCCACGAATTGAACCAGTATTGGTGCATGTAACGCAAGCACCTTTTCTCCTATACTATCTCTCTGGCCCTACTTTACTCCATAGAATAAATGAGACCTGGCTGTTTATTTGATAACAACACTAAGGAAGCATCTGAGAATGTACTTAACATTCTATGATGACTTCTTGTCATAGTTAGAATAAAATTCAAATTAGTTGCCCCTAATTATCTCTGCCTGTCCTTTATCTTTGGTTATACTATTCTCGGTCCTGTTTAGACTATTCTCTTTTCTCACTCATACACCCTCTTTCACAGGCATTATATCTTAGTAATAACAATTTCTTTTTTTAAAGTTATTTGTTTTATTGAATCACCATGTGGAAAGTTACAAAGTTCTCAGGCTTATGTCTCAGTTATACAATACTCAAACACCTATCCCTTCACCAGTGCCCATACTCCACCACCAAAAACCCCAGTATACCTCCTACCCCCCTCCCCCACCCCCGCCTGCATAACTGATAAATTTCATTTCATTTTCTCTTTATCTTGATTACATTCCATATTTCAACACAAAACTCACTATTGTTGTTGGAGTTTCCCCCCATAAAAGACAGCCCTACCGCCAAGAAAGCATTTGATAATTAGTTTTCCATTGGTGAAAATGAAGAGATATGAAGTCCCACTGTTCCAAGTACATAACTCTTTTTTTTTCTCCTTCCCGCACCACCAAGTTTGTGCCTCCTTAACAGTCCTCATAATATGGCGGACGCCACACTGCTTCTCCTTGAAAAGGAAAAAAAAAAAACGAGAAAGAAGGATATTTCCCCTCCTCAGCCGGCGTGGGGTTATGGCTTAGTTCACAGTCTAAAGACATGGTTGCAAGCAGTTTCTGGGACCAAAAGTAGTCTAGTTGGCCTCCAGATCCTGGTTGATCAGCAGCAAAGCGACCACACAAAAGTGTGGCCACCTGGGTCGAATCTCGGTGGAGCGCGCAACGGTATCAGCCCCGGCCTGAGACTGCCCAAGTGTTCCACTGTTCCAAGTACATAATTTTTTTCTTATTTTTTTCTCCTCCTTGCACCACCAAGTTTGTACCTGCTTAATAGACCTCATAATATGGCGGACGCCATGCCACTTCTCCCTGAAAAAAGGAAAAAACAGAGAAAGAAGGATATTTCCTTTCCTCGGCTGGTGTGGGCTATGGCTTAGTTCACAGTCTAGAGACATGGCTGCTACTTTGATTACCTTCAATATTTCAACAAAAAACTCACTATTATTGTTTGGAGTTTTCCCCCAAAGTCAGACCTGCTAAAAAGGAATCATTTCACATTGCTGACAATTAAGAGATATTAGGTCACGCTGCGTGGTTTTGGATTTCTGTATAAAGAAAATTCTGCCAGAAGTTGCATCACTGCAAGCTTTTACTACCCTTTTGTGGTGCTCATAAGATGGAAAAGCCTGGAGAGAGAAACCCTTCCCTCCTGGCGCCGCATGGGGCAGTGGCTCAGTTCACAGTCTGGAGGCATTTCTGCGAGCTGCTAGTGTCCAAAGTAGTTTAGTTGGCCTCTGGGATCATGCTCATGCAGCAGTGGAAAACACAATTTCTTGTTTTTAACTACGGAAAGTCTGCACCTAAATTTGGGTTTTTATACTTGCTGCTCACAATGCACTCTGGGTTTCTGTCTCTCCTCATGGTTAGTTCTTTCTTGTTATTAACTTCTAAAATTCAATTTTACTTTTAGAGATGACTTCTTCATGATTCTACAGAAAGCTGCTCTCAATCCTAAGTCATTCTCTACTCTGTAGTTCTCTCTAACAGTTAACATGTTATATTTTCATCTGAGAGTGTGTTAGTTACTTGTTAGTGTATTTTGGTGACATGTCTTTCAAAATGTAAGCTTGACAGGGAGTTTATCTGCTGTCTTCCACAGCTTTATCTGAGTTTAAGATCCAAGAGAACAAGTAAATGGTGGCACTTGTTGAGTAACACAGCAGTGCCACTGAGCTTTCTACTCAATCTGGCATGTACTCATTCTCTAACCAATCTGAATATGGGCTGTGGCGAGAGATGGAGAGATGAGATGCAGCCTCTCTCATCAATGTTCTGCGTATTGGGAGTGGGTTATATCAATAACTTTTTCTGGTACTCCAACAAATGTAAATTGTGTGTATTTACCAGGCACTTTGCCCAAATATCTACATACTTTCTCAGAATCTATTTACCTCTTCATGACATAGCTACGAGTGATGTTATTTTATAGAGGAGGAAACTGAAATGCAGAGAAGCAACTACCTAGGTCACACAGGTAGTAAATGACAAAGCCCCATACTGAAGTTAAGTCTGCTTGAGAGCCTAAAGCTGTACTTGTAATCTCTTTACAACATGAATGTTTTCAAACACCTCATTTTGCTTTTCAGGATTCTTATTCTATAAAGCACCACCTCAATTTAAAAAATAAGTGGATGACAGAAAGAACTTTATTTTCTGTAGAGAAAGTCAAGGAGATTTGTTCGCTAAACAACAAAGATTTCTCCAAATATTTAATCACCACCCTTGCCTTTATTGATAATTCAGAGCTTCATCCTGCTCTTGATACTTCAGGAAGACAGTGAGGAAAAGAGTTTAATGGATTAGGTATGGGAGGGAGAGATAGTTGGATAAAACCTAAAGTCCAGTTTAAATATATGTTTTGTTCCATCCATCATGGCTGAAAAGATTCTTTTCACTTTCTCTCCCTTTTTACCTTTTGGCCAACTGGAAATTAAATTTTTATCATTTCATTTTATATTAGTCAACATGATTTTAAATTTTATAATACTGTCAATTATAGAGTTTCATGCAAATATTTCAACACTACACCTCCCATCAGAGTATGTTTCCCTTCATCATTGTTTCAGAGTCTCCTTCTCTGCCTCCACCCTGACATGTCCTGAACCCCACCTCTTTGCCACGGTAAGCTAGTTTCACTATATTTTTATAGGACCCACTCCCAGTACAGACCCACCTTGGTATGGAGGTGGAAACAGCTATGTTGATACTGGTTGTTGATATTGGGATCAAACTCAGCCACGTGGTACTAGGATAGAATTCATTCTTATTACCAACAGTCCACAGTGGAGACAAACTCTAGAATGGCAATTGGTCACTCGCACTTCAGGGTAAGTTGGTTGAATCACTACCTATTTGATGTTTCTTGAATAGGGGAGATAGGAGATCTGGTGAAAGAGTGTGTTGGAAGTCTGTGCCAGGAGGGCAAGTGAAACTCTTGACTGTTGAGAGACGTAAGGTGCTGTTGGTTGGGTTTCCAAAATAGGGGGTGACACACACTGGAATAGAGGCTTAGAGATATCTGAGATAATAAATAGCTTTCTAGCCTCAAAAGGCCACGCGTAAATGAATCCTGTGGGGCTTATTGTAGCTCTCGACATCTTGTTTGCACAAGCCACACACATTACTCTGGCTCAGTATTGACCAATATTAAACCCTCACTTTTTTTTTGCTTTTTTGGGTCACACCTGGTGATGCTCAGGGGTTACTCCTGGCTATGCACTCAGGAATTATGCCTGGCGGTGCTCAGGGTACCATATGGGATGCTGGGAACTGAACGCAGGTCAGTCGCATGCCAGGTAAATGCCCTACCCTCTGTGCTATCACTCCAGCCCCTAAACCCTCACTTCTGTGTGTCTTTACCCCTCAGTTTCACTACTGAGAAGCCATTGTTGATCAGTGGAAGAAGACATAGACTCTGGTTGAAAAAGAAGGTTGCAGAGTTTGCCAACAATTTTCAAAATGTCTACCTGGTTGCCTGGCATCCTGGTGTTTTTTTCTTGGACAGAGGAACTTCTTCAGGGTGAGAAAAGCAGCAACAGAGATAGGAAAGGTTTCCTGGAAGCTTGCAAAGATTCACACTATTCTTGCCTGGGCTCTTTGTCCACAGGGCAAGAATGAGCTTCCTCTGAGCTGGAGTAGGGTTGAAGGAAAATTTGCTTTTCTTTCAGGGCAGGAGGAAAAGGAAACCCTAGGTTTCACCCAATTCCTGTCAGAAACACATTTGCTTCACCCTACTGGAAACTATCAACTTTAAACAAACAAACTCTAGGAAGGCTCTCTGTAATGGCAGAATAAATCTACCCTCACATTTCTCTTGAAACAACAAAAAGATGAAATACAAAGAAAAAGCCTTGTGTTCACTAACATAAATCAGCCCAGTTGTTGCGATCAGCACATATGGTATGGTAACGTTGCCCACTGCTCTGAGACCAGCTAATGGAAGACCATATGTGCCTCTGCAAGATCGAAACACAACAGGCTGCTTTAAAACTCCTTGGTGGCCACGACACGGAACCTACTTGCACTTATGGGTTTGCATTTCTGTTTTAGCACTCCTCCTACCACCTTGCTCTCTCCTCTTCCCTCCCCTTTTCTCCTTATCTTACAGGAGTTAGAAGAGGGATGGATAATTTAAAAATGCCTCTATGGATTTAACAGTGTTCTTTTGGTTGGCAGAGACCCTCAGAGAGACACGGGCTCAGGAATGGGAGACATTATTGATGGTGTCTCTAGGATGGCACAAGCATTTTCCACTAGATTTACCCCCCAGCAAATGATATATTATTATGATATAGTTGTCAAAGAAAAGTTGATATATTTCTAAAGATTATAAAAGTGTAAATCTTATTAAAGCTAGACATTGTGTAATAATATATATGTATACAATATGATCTGATTATTACAATCAAGGTAATTAGCATTTCAATCATGTCAGATAGTTACCTTTTTATTTTGTGGAGTGAACTCTACAGAGGACTTTCTTAAGAAATTTCAAGTCTTTCAAGAGTATATTATTAGCTATAGTCACCACATTGTACATTAGGCTCCCAGAAAAAGAATTGTCTTTTGAGATATACTAATTATAAGGAATTACAGATTTAGACTTAAGTAAGATAGAAAAAAGATTTTATTTGGTCTTTTCTGACAATCTTTATTTAAATGCAGGAATGTAGACATAAAAAAAAGTGAGAGCCTGATATTTAGTTTCCTAGCAATGTCACAGTAAATAAATAAATGAGGAATGAGTGAGTTGGTTGTTGGAGCCATTGCTACTTTGTGTAAAAATACAAATAAAATCACACACAGTCCTTATGGAGTTGTTCACATCCCAGGTTGGGGATCACTACTTCCCCCACTTCTGCTTTATGGGATTCTTTTTGTCTCATATTTTGTAAATAAAACAATTTACAATTTTTTTTCAAAATCACTGTATCACTGTATCACTGTCATCCCATTGTTCATTGATTTGCTCAAGTGGGCACCAGTAACTTCTCCATTCATCCTAGCCCTGAGATTTTAGCAGCCTCTCTCTACTCATTCTTCCCAATGGTGCAGCATTGGAGGCTCTTCAGGTTCAGGAGAATGAGACCCATCATTGTTACTGTTTTTGGCATATCGGATATGCCATGGGGAGCTTGCTAGGCTTTGCCGTGCAGGCAGGATACTCTCATAGCTTGCCGGGTTCTCTGAGAGGGAGAACCAGACAATAAAAGGTTCTGCTGTGCGCTTCTGGGAGTTTTGTTTATAGTCTCTGGATCTTGGCCATTGATGGGCTTATATGGGGCAGTTTGTGGGTGTGACTGCCTAGCTACTGGAAAATAATTGAGTAATCACAAATTAGCTCTTACTAATTAAATTAATTAATTAATTTTTTGCTTTTTGGGTCACACCCAGCAATGCTCAGGGGTTACTCCTGGCTCTGGTACACAGGACCCAAACTAATCCAAGCAGAGAAGTTATTCAAAGGACCATAGATACAGGGAATTTCTTTCTCTTGGGAGCACAAAGAACCTTGTGAATGGAAATGCATTTATCGCTGGAATGACCTTTGGAGAAAAGTGTCTGGTTCACTTATTACCCTTGATGTGCTGTGGTCAGTGTTTAGCTGTTCACAGGGGATTCTAGATGGGCCTAGGTAAGCTCATGACCTTATGAGAGACAAGGATTCTTACGGGAGAGAAATGATGACAACAAAACGATTTGCCCACACGTGCTTTTAAAAAAGTGAAACACAAGTATTGTATTTTGAATTAAGAGTGTCCTACTTGTCATAGTAATGAAGACCTAATTAGATGTGTGATTTTCTGAGCTTTTCCCACTGCATCCCCATGAAGCCAGGATAGTTGCCAGGATTCTCTACGCAGACCATATGGCACCTTATTGTCGGGCTGAGAGACAAAGGTTTATTATGAAATGCCATGTACATGCACGATCTAGGAATCTCGGTGTCTTCTTATTAATGAATGCTGGTCATCTGACTGCATGGAATTCAATCGTTTCTTCCTTTGATCTGAGCTGGTTAAAAATGGCACATGTCCTTAAAATCATTGTAGTAGTTATAAAAATATTCACTGGCCACTTGGGAGACCACCGACTCCCCAAAGTTAAAAGAACATGTGATTTCATAGCAATCTCACATGATAGAATAAATTCCCACTGTTTTAGGTGAGCTGCATATTGGGAGGTGGCATTGCTTTGAGCAATGGTTCTCAAACCTGAGTAATCATGGAAAAGAATCACAAGTGAGGGGCAAGGATGTTAACATAACCAGGCTCCTGCATCAATGGATTCTGATTCAAGTGCTCTGTGATGAGGTCTAGGCAGACAACCCTTCCTTAGCCAGTCCTGAGAATCAGTGTGGTTAGGCACTTCTGACTTCCTGAAACACCCTCCAACTTCTTTTTGGTTTCTTTTACATTCTCTCTTCCCAGTCTTCTCACTTTGACTGTTAACCTCACAGCAACAGTCTTTTAGGCTACTGGGCTGAGGAGTTAGTTAATCGAGTTTTTCATGGGGGCTGGCATGCTCTTATTCATCATGGTGGCTGTAACTTCCCAGTGTAGACAGAACTCCTTTCACGTGGGAGATTTATTTTCTGCTTTTAGGGAGACAGAGAGAGCTGCTTCCTGCACCAGCTGTTTCTCTGTACCAGTTATCATCCTGTTACTCTACAAGTGATTGTACTTTTAAAATAATCACTATGCCACTTTTGCTTGTTTGTTTGTTTTTAGGTCACAGCTGGCAGTGCTCAGGGATAACTCATGGCTCTGCACTCAGGAATCACTTCTTGCGGAAACATAAGAGATGCTAGAGATTGAACGCAGGTTGGCTGTCTGCAAGGCAGGGACCCTATCCACTGTACTATCTCTCTGGTCCCAGAGGGCCAAGCTGGTTGATGATCAGTTGCCATTTATTCCGTTCTCCCCACGTGCCTGTCCCAGTCTCTCTGAGCTCCCCATTCTAGTCTCACACTGCCCCTCATTCCCGTCTCCTCCTGTCTCTCCTGCTCATCTCTCTGTGCTCACTCTCACAGCCTCTTCTCTCTCTCTCTCCACACACCTGCTCCTCATTCTTCCCTTACATTCTTCTCCTTCTGTCCCCCTTGCAAGTCTCTCCATGCTCCATCTTGCTACCCTGTTCTCTCTCTCTTCTCTCACCTCCCTCCAACTCCCCACATTGGGGATAGACACCACACCTATCTGGTAGCACAATCAACATATCAAAAGCCCTTCTTCTGTTCAGGGGCAAAATGCCACTTAAGGTGTTTTTCTCCTTTCCTTAGTCCAATAACTTAATTAACATCTTAATTAATATCTTAATTCTACTTCTTAATATTAGTTATTTTGTATGGACACAGTAAGGGATACATTGGCTCTCCTGGGCACATCTTGCCACAGACCCATACTACAGTGCTCAGGCTGGATTAATCATTCCTAACCCTAGCAGGATCTGAATCTAGTTATTACTTTTTGGATCATGACAGAATTTGTCCATGACAAAGCTCTTAACTTATAGTTAAGTATTATGGCACTTTGGCCAGGCCCATCTTGATGCCAGGGTAGCACATAGCTCACAGCTTGCCCTGGGTCCATCTAGTCCTTTGTTGGGACCCTGCTTTTGGGGTCCTAGGAAGTAAGGGCAACTGAGGCTTAAGTTGAGAGAACAGATGTCCAGGAGGTAATATTATCTGGAGTCAATCAACTCCCAAGTTACAAAAGCATAGCATTAACTGTCTTCTTGTGTCTATACAGAAAGGACATTGCTCTGAATTAACTATACAAAGGACTTAAGGAGAAGAGGAAAACAATATTTACAAGTCAACAAAGCACAAAGAATGAGGTCATGAATAAACACAGATGAATGGGAGCACTGTGATGGGAGTAACCCAATAAACCTAAGCTCCCTGCAGCAAGGCCGAAAGGATAAACCAAAATGCTATCCTACAATTCTCATTTGTTTCCAGGAATATCTTTATTTATTCTTTGATTTACACATTGGCCAGTGGCTGTTCAGTCATATGTTTTTAAATTCAAAGCATTTGCAGTTTTTTATCTAGTTTCTTTTAATAGTTTATTTCTACCTTCACAGAACTGTGACCTGATAAGGTACTAAATAAAATTTCTCTTTTCATGATTTTATGGATACTTATTTTGTGATTAACATGTGATCTATGTTGGAGAATGTTCCAGAACTAGAGATAATTGTGTACTCAGCTTTTGGAGGGTTGAGAGCCCTGTACCTATCTATTAAATCCAACTCTCTCCTTCCTTCCTTCAAATTTCCTTATTGATTTTTGCCTGGTTGACTTACGCAATACTGAGATGGTGGTGTTCAAATCCTTGCTACTATTGTGCTACTGTAAATATCATTCTTCTGCCCTATTTTGATGGTCCTACATTTGATAATGTATTCGTGAGCATTGTCTTGATGTATTGATCTCTTAATTATTACATGATATCCATCTTTGTATCCTACTATTTTTTTTTGTTCAACGTCTATTTTGTCTGGTTTTAGTATGGCAAAACCAGAATTTTTTAGGCTGCATGTCAGCTTTCAAATTTTTTTACTTTGGTCCTGCTTTATTATGACAGTTCAAGCATGTTTCTTGTAAGCAGCAAAAATTTGTGTTTTGGTTTTTGATTTTTTGAGCCACTCTTGTCTTTTGACTAGTGAGTTGATGCCAGTGATGTTAGCAATATTACCTCCCCCAACCCTTTATCATTTTTACTTATTACTATTTATAAATATGAATTCTGGGTATCTGTTTAGTTTTTGGGTCATACCCTATCAATGCTCAGGGGCTACTTTTTTTTTTTTTTGACACACTGACATTTATTTTCTTTTTTTTTTTTTTTTTAAATTTATTTATTTTTAATTAGAGAATCACCGTGAGGGTACAGTTACAGATTTATACACTTTTGTGCTTATACTTCCCTCATACAAAGTTTGGAACCCATCCCTTCACCAGTGCCCATTCTCCACCACCCGTAAACCCAGTGTCCCTCCCACCCTCCCCAATCCCATCTCCCCCCACCCCACCCTGCCACTGTGGCAAGGCATTCCCTTCTGTTTTCTCTCTCTAATTAGCTATTGTGGTTTGCAATAAAGGTGTTGAGTGGCCGCTGTGCTCAGTCTCTAGCCCTCATTCAGCCCGCAACTCCCTTCCCCCACATGGCCTTCGACTACAATGTAGTTGGTGATCGCTTCTCTGAGTTGACCTTTCCTCAGGGGCTACTTTTGGTTCAGTGTTTGGAGGTTCACTCCTGGAAGTGCTTAGGGGACCACATGGCATCAGAGACTGAACCCAGACTTTATGAATGCAAAGGGTGTGCTCAGCCCATTGAGGTCTCTCTCCAATATCTCCAGATTATATACGTATATAACATTTAAATACGTATCAGTGTATCATTGTCGTCCCGTTGTTCATCAATTTGTTTGAGCGGGCACCAGTAACGTCTCCCTTGTGAGACTTGTTGTTACTGTGTTTGGCATATTGAATATGCCATGGGTAGCTTGCCAGGCTCTGCCGTGCAGGGAGGATACTCTCAGTAGCTTGCCGGGCTCTCCGAGAGGGACAGAGGAATCGAACCTGGGTCGGCAGTGTGCAAGGCAAACGCTCTACCCACTGTGCTATCACTCCAGCCCAACATTTAAATATATATAAAATAAATACATTTAAACATATATTAAAATAAATGTATATATTTAAATATATAAAATATATTTAAATTAGAGTTTAGGTAACGTGGTAATAATAAACTATTGTGGGGAGCTGTCTTCTAAGAGGTTCCCAGGAGACCTAGAGGGCCCTCCTGGTGGTTCTCAGCTAACCTGTCTGGTGATTTAACATGAGGGCTTGATGCTGTGATACTGTTCTGCCTTAGTTGCTGGGGATGACCCCGAGGAAGCCTTCAGGAACGGTGCTTGGGGGACAATGTGATGCTGAGAGTGAACCAGGGGTGGCCTTGTGCCAGACATGAACCCTAACCTCGGCACTATCTCCCTGGTCCCACTTTTTGCCTCTGAATTTAACTTCTGTTCTTTGTTTCGTCATAGACCTCTTCTCCCATACATGGTGGCTGGATTCTCCAGCAAACATTCTCAGTGAGGCCCAGGCAGGAATTTAATTCAGTTTTAGGTTCACTTTTACTGTGATGCCCTGAGAATATGCTAGGGTTGTCCTTATTCTGCCTTCTTGCTCTTCATTTCTCTTTAAAGAGGCCCAGGTAGTCTGATTTGCACCTCCCCCTCCCTCTTGTTGTTGCAGTGGTTGTGGTGTTGTCTGGGAAGTAAACATTTTCTGTACTCTCTTATACACATTTGGTTGTGGTGCTCCGAACACCACACTTGTTGTATGACAAGGGATCCTATTGGTGATGCCACTGGGATTGCTTTTAGCAATTTAATGCTGGTGTAAAACTCCTGGTCTCGTATAAGGCAGGTGCTGTAACACAGAGTCACATACCTGGACCCTGCACAATCGCTGTCATAGTGATACACTTCAGGGCAAAGGATTAGTTACCAGGTCATAAAACCCAAGAGCTATTTATTAAATCCTTATGATATTCCCAGTGTCGTGGTTTTCTTCTCTGTAAATCATATTGATGTATTTTTAAGGGTAAGATTAAGTGATATTTATGTAAGTCCAAAACCTTTGTTTTGTGAACTTATAAGGGCTGGTTCATCTGCTCTTCCTGCATTATGTGATTCACTCGATTATGTGATTAGAGTGATTTACTCGACCAACTTTTGTATTTTTACATTTTGTAGGAGCATAGTTTGCAGAAGCAGACACAAATTACTTTTTAAATAGTCAACTGCTCCTGTGAAAGTCTTTTATTTTTATTTTATTTTATTTTTTGTGAGGGCAAACAGGTTTTAAATCATTAAGCATGTAGCACTAAAATCCTTTCTTACTTGTAAAATTGGGATTAAATGAGATAATAATGCATATTCTTACCCTTTTATGCCTTTAATGAAGGTGAATAGATTTTGTAATACTGTCACTGTCATCCCATTGCTCATTGATTGCTCAAGCAGGCACCAGTAACATCTCCATTCGTCCCTGTCACGTGCTTGTGTAGCCCAATGGCGTCTGCTTACTCCAGGAACATGAAGAACACAGTATTGTTACTGTTTTTAGCATATCCAATATGTCACGGATAGCTTGCCAGGCTCTGCCGTATGGGCGGGATATCCTTGGTAGCTTGCCAGGCTCTCTGAGAGGGACAGAAGCTTTGAGCTTATATAGCTGAGCCAGAGGTGGTTTGTGGTTGTGTCTCCCACATACCTAACTTTTGGCCGTTTAATTTCTTGGTAAACTTGGCTCCAAGTCATTGGGATCTGGCCAAAGGCACAGCAGTAATTTTGGGGTATCTGGAAGTCTGAAGGCACCATCAGGCTGCTGATGCACTCACCCCACAGGCACAGGTTGACCTGCTGGCGGCAAAAAAGTCCTTGCTGCTCTTCTTACCCTTAAAATCCAATTTGTTTACTTGCTTCCTCATTATTTTCAAACCTTATCTTATGTGCAAATAGTTCCTATAGTGGGAGACATAAAAATTATTATGATTATATTTACTTTTGTGCCACATCTCACAGGGCTTACTCCTGATTGCACTCAGAGATGACGCCTGGTGGTGCTCTGGGTTCCATATGGGATCTGTGGACAGAACTTGGGTTGATCACATGCGAGACAGGTAGTCTACCCATCAACTAGTGCTCCTGTACCCTCTGACAGGAGACTTTTATTTGTGAGGGGGAGAAACTCAGACTCGAAGTGGTATTGGGTTTAATATGAATAGAGAACTGTCCATTGGCTTCTCTCAGGAGTCCACCTTCACCTGAAACCTTAGTTCTCAGACTGCCTTTCTTCAGGGACTAAAATGACTGCTCCTGCATTAGACTTCACCTTCACATCCAGACAGCTGCAGTCAGCTTAGGCTGTACCCACTTCAGGTTGGGTGCTTTTCATGAGAGAAAGTTATTGGCAGAATTCTGGACACCAAAAGTCCAAAATCAAGGTGCAGCAGCGTCAGTTTCTGTGTAATGAGGTTTCTCTCCTTAGGAAGATGCTGACTTTTTTTTTTATCTATATCCTCACAGGGACTTTCCTTACTGCCTGTGGAGAGTCTTGCAAGATCAAAAGTAAGTTCTCTGGTGTTGGGTCCTGCAAGTGCACTAATCTCATCATGAAGGTCTTTCTTCATGAACTGTAGAAAGTCGCCTTCTGAAGGTCTCACTAAAATCCTATTATACTGAAGGGTAGGGCCTCCACGTGGGGATGTGTAGTGATGAGAAATCCATGGTACTGATTATTTCGGGCAGAAATGCCTTCAGTCTACCAAGTAAAACTGAATTCGCTTTGTTTTTGAATTAAATGAAACCAACCACAACAGCTCGAAAATGCCACTAACTGATTAGTTGAATTTTTCCTCACAAGTAACAGAGTGGAGATGAAATGATCGACTTGAACAACTCAAGAACAAATGACTGGATAAAGAAACTTGGTATATACACACAATGGAGTACTACTTGGCTATAAGAAAAGGTGAAATCATGTAATTTTTCTACTATGTGGAAGAGACTAGAAGGCATCATGCTGAGTGAGTCAGTCAAGTGAGGGACAGGTACAGAAATCTCTCATTATCAGGATATAAAGAAATACAGTAAAATGAACAGCTCTGTCAATTTTCTTACTAATTTTTACATTTGTAGGTATTAGTCTTTTTATATAAATTCCAAAATAGATTATTATGGAATTAAAAAAATGTTTTATTAATGAAAAGGAAGACATGATTATTACCATGAGACCCAAGTACAAAATAAAACCTAATGCAATATATTTTAGATGCCAGCGTTGAAAACTTACTTATGAAAATGAGAATAGGAATATTATATTAAATGATTTGAATTTCTTTATTTACATAGGTTAAAATCATATAGCAATCAATCATCACAAATTGACGTTCATTGATTTATTTATTTATTAATTATTATTATTATTATTATTTTTTAATTTATTTATTTTTAATTAGAGAATCACCGTGAGGGTACAGTTACAGATTTATACACTTTTGTGCTTATACTTCCCTCATACAAAGTTTGGGAACCCATCCCTTCACCAGTGCCCATTCTCCACCACCCGTAAACCCAGTGTCCCTCCCACCCTCCCCAATCCCATCTCCCCCCCACCCCACCCTGCCACTGTGGCAAGGCATTCCTTTCTGTTTTCTCTCTCTAATTAGCTGTTGTGGTTTGCAATAAAGGTGTTGAGTGGCCGCTGTGCTCAGTCTCTAGCCCTCATTCAGCCCGCAACTCCCTTCCCCCACATGGCCTTCGACTGCAATGTAGTTGGTGATCGCTTCTCTGAGTTGACCTTTCCCCGGAACGTGAGGCCAGCCTCGAAGCCATGGAGTCAACCTCCTGGTACTTATTTCTACAGTTCTTGGGTGTTAGTCTCCCACTCTGTTATTCTATATACCATAGATGAGTGCAATCTTTCTATGTCTGTCTCTCTCTTTCTGACTCATTTCACTCAGCATGAAACTTTTCATGCCCATCCACTTAACTACAAAATTCTTGACCTCCTTTTTTCTAACAGCTGCATAGTATTCCATTGTATAGATGTACCAAAGTTTCCTCAACCAGTCATCCGTTCTGGGGCATTCGGGTTTTTTCCAGATTCTGGCTATTGTAAACAGTGCTGCGATGAACATACATGTGCAGATGTTGTTTCGATTGTACTTTTTTGCCTCTCTGGGATATATTCCCAGCAGTGGTATTGCTGGGTCAAATGGGAATTCAATATCTAATTTTTTGAGAGTCGTCCAAATTGTTTTCCAGAAGGGCTGAACCAGTCGGCATTCCCACCAGCAGTGAAGAAGGGTCCCTTTCTCCCCACATCCTCTCCAACAGCGGTTGCTTTTGTTCTTTTGGATGTGTGCTAGTCTCTGTGGTGTGAGGTGGTCATTGATTTATTTTCTTATAATTTCATTTGCCATTCCTTTAAGTTTCATTGGAGAGAGCAAGCGATATGAACTAAATTTTTAAAAATTTTATTGATTCACCATGAGATATAGTTACAAGCTTTCATGTTTGAGTTACAATCACACAATGATCAAACACTCATCCCTCCACCAATGCACATTCCCCATCACAAATATCTCCAGTGTACCCCCACACCTTTCCCACCCTCTGCTGTTTTGCAATGCAGATACCCGGAGCTGTGTGTCTATGTGACCTTAGGACAGCAGGTTTTCATCCTTGATCTGTGGGGGATGGGAAGTGAGGCACACAGTGTGCACCCAAAGCTGCTATGTTCCGGGCTCCCTCTCTCACCATCCCACCAGATACCTGCCCCGTATCCAGGGCTCTTTCCTGGAGCCGTGGCCGCTAATGTGGCCGCGAGTTATTCTCTCCCTCCATATTCCATAAGAACCATAAGTTACCCTCTTAGGTGGAGCTTTCACTAGGTTAGCTTAACCACCAGAAACACACTAGCCAAGAAGTCATTCAGCGGACTTAAATTTGTTATGTCCCTGGTACGGGGGCAGGCTGGAGGGTGGGAGGAAAACTGGGACATCAGTGGAGGGAAGATCACACTGGTAGTGGAACTGGTGTTGGAACATTGTATCCCTGAAACAACGGTATTATGAACAACTTTGTCAATCATGTTTTAACAAAAATAAATTAAAACAAACGAACAGCCTAAGGCAACAGAATCTGAAAAGTGATTTATAGAACTGAGCTTACTGTGATGGGGGAAGACGAAGAGGGGCACTTTGGTGAAGAGTATGATGTTGTAACTGCGTGTGTGAAACCCAATCATTAATGGGTGTGTGAAACCCAATCATTAATGCGTGTGTGAAACCCAAACATTAATCATTAATGTTTCAAATCATATTGCTGCAAATGATAAACAATGGACCAACTTGCATTGGGGATAGGGGCAATTTCCCAAACAATGTGGCTGCACCCTGGTATTAACAGTGTCCACCACTTTAACTCCCCTGCTCCTCTTGCAAACAAGCCAGTTTGTTGTCTGTGATAGAGCCCTGCTCAGTAACACAACAAAATTGAATTCCAAAATTTCTCATGAAAGCACATTAATTTCAGGTTCTCAGAATTTTTGTCAGACAGGCTCAGCAGTGGTTGCTGCTTAATGGACAAAAACCGTTGCTGTTGAAACCAAGTGTTCTAGGAAATCAATATCTCCACGACCACGGAACTCTTGTATTGTATGAGTCTGTCCACCGGGTAATTCAATCTTGGCATGATTTCTTAGATGCTTTCCTCAGGCTACCTTGCATTAGAGAATGCACTAGCAGGTTACTGACAGAGTCCCAGACTGCAACCTTTGTCCCTGCCCAGAGTAAAGGATAGTTAACTATTTATTTCTGAATCACTAAATGATGAATTCATTCACTGTTGTAGGATATGCTGGTTAAGACTGGGGTTTATTTTTTGTTGAGAAAACTAGATTCTGATCTGTAAGTTTCTCATTGAGTTTCTTTGGGGGGTTTCAAAGCAGTGCTCAGGAGGTCTAGGGACCCTTGGCCAAAGGGGGCTGGTGGTCCAGTGTGGGGTCCAAGGGTGTGAAGTGGTGCTGGGAATTGCCTGGGTCACCTTGGCAGTGACCTAACAGAACTCAGAACTGCAGCTGGTGATGCTGGAGGGGGGGTGGGGAACGATGCGGTGCCTGTGACTGAACTGGGGTCACCTGTGTGCAGGCTCTGCTCATCAACCGTCAGACTATCTTCCCAGCCCTCACACCCCTGCTTTCGTTGCATCCTTATTTAATTTTAGAAAAAAAAGTTTATTCAGGAAATAAAGGGATGAAAGGAGAGAGGTATATAGAGCTCAAGAGAGAACACAGGTGTCTCTGCAATGGAAAAAAAGCAAATGCGCATGCCAAGCAGAGATGTGCAGGGCACTTCCCAGTAATGAGAACACGCCCCCTAAAGTAAGAAAGTCCGAGTCTCAGGCAGATGTGCAGTTCTCATTGCATTTTAAGTATTTCTTTATTATACAGAATTCAGAAGACAATACATTTAAACAGACCTTTCTGTGTGAACAATATCATGGTCGATATGTTGGAGGAATAATAATGATGTGGAGGGGGACCCAGAGAGATAGTACAGTAGGTGAGATGTTGCCTTGCATGTGGCTGACCTGGGTTTGATTCCCAGAACCCCACAGAATCCCCTGAGCCCCACCAGTCCTGATCCCTGAACACAGAGCCGGGACTCAGCTCTGAGCACTACCGATGCCACAAAAAAAAATAAATAAAGGTGCTTCTTAAAGGGAAGGATAAGAGCTAGTAAGGGATGACAAGCAACCCTATCTGAGTGTTTGATAAGAGGAGACTGGAACAACAGAAAATTTGAAAGAAGAGCAAATCTGTTGGGTTGAGGTTTTGGAGTGCTTCATGTAAAGATAACATTTGAATTGGGTTCTGAGAATATGTAGTTTGGAACAGGAATTAGGCTAGGGGGAACATTTGAAGATGGGGGAGAATTTGAAGGGTCTGTGCATGTCTACACTTGTGCTTGTATACGTGTTTGTGTATGTATGTATCTTTGAGAAGTTAAAGCAACATTGGCATGTGATAGAGAGGTGGGGAGGAAGGTGTGGATGGTTTTTCATAGAAACTCCTTCACTCTAGCAGCTGTTTTGGAGGGCAAGGCTGAGGGTACTGCCACTTGCTTCTTCATAAAGGCAGTGATACTCAAAACTGGCTGAAGTTTGGAGCCCTTTATCGAGTGCATTCAATAAACACAGCCTCCTTTCGGCTCTGGTTGGTTGATTTCTTGGAGCTTTCCTGATGTGTTGACAGCCTGACTCAGTAAAGAATGCACGTGGCACCCACTCTGAGATGGCCCCTATTCTTCCCCAGAGGAAGGCTCCAGCTTCTGCTGAATTTAGTCTCAGATTTAAGTAAAAGGATCAGAAAGATCATAGACCAGAGGAACTGAAATGGAAACCTGGAATCAAAAGCAAGAGAAGAGGCAGGTGAATTCTGCAACTGGCGAACTAAGAAATCAAAGCGATTTAATAAATTCTAAAGTACACTCCTAGTTTTTGGATAAATTAAAACAGTCACTTAAAATGGTTTGTACTTAGGAGTAGTTAAACTTTAGCCCAGTTTCAGTTGGTGCTTACAGACTTTCACAGTCTAAATCCCCAGCACATCATATGAGCTTCTGAGCTCTGTTAGGAGTGATTGCTGAATACTGGGTGTGGCCCCCCTCAAAAAAAGGAGTCAACAAACAAAAAAATACCATGACAAAGTAAGAGTTATGTTCTATCTACTGGGTTTTCTATAAAACATAATAAGATACCTAGTTAAAAATGTTATACAAAAGTCCAGTGGTAATGTTCTCTTGAAATAGTCCTTAAGGGGGCAAGATGTGTATTTACATCCTAAAATACACCTTCATTCTGGCTCAATGTTATTTTTTTTCTTTGTTTTGCTTTTGGGCCACAGCGGGCAGTCCTTAGGATTTACTTTTGGCTCTGCACTCTGAGGTTGCTTCTGGAGGTCTCAGGGAACCACAGACAGAATGGAGAATTGAACATACTTCGTTGGTCCATATTTTGCTTGGTGCAAAGCAAGTGCCTTCCCTCTATGCTATTTCTCCAGCCCCATAGTCAATGTTTTTTCCTCCCCTTTTATTTGTATTTTGGGCTATGCCTGGTAGTCCTGTGCTTTACTCCTGGCTCTGTGCTCAGTTCATTCCTGATGGGTTCAGGGAACCATGTGGGTTGCTGGGAACGGAGCCTAGGTCAAAAATGTGCAAGGCAAGGGCACCACTGGCTGTGCTCTCTCCCCTTCCAGGGTTAAATATTATTTTTTATACTTTTTTTTTGTTTTTGCTTTTTGGGTCACACTTGGCAATGCAAATATTCCTTGTCAGCTCAGAAGAAGGCAAGAGAAAGCATTTAAATTGGGCGAGGATTACAGCAGTATTCGGGGCTGAACCCAAATCACTCATGTGCGTGGCCAATGCCTTGCCCATTGTACTATCTCTCTGACCCTTGTAAGCACACTTTGAACACTATTTTTGTGTTGTTATGGGTTTTAAATATGTGTGCCAATGTTAACCGAACCTTATGAAATGCACCTGTCAAGGTGGGGGTGAGGGGACCTTGGGAACATTGGTATAGGGAAGTTAACTCTGGTGGTGAGGCTGGGACATTTTGTGTCTAAAACTCAGCTGTCAATATTTTTGTAAATGGTAGTTCTGTAATAAAATAAAAAATTTGAAAAACTCAAAATAATCTCCAATGTCCAATAATGAATCATTTATGATCATTTTTGCCTTGTATTGTTGGTTAGCTGATATTTTTCCTTGTTATTGTTTATCAGCTGTGTGGTCTGTGTGGGATTTTCCTTCTTCCTGCCTGTGGTTCTAGAGTAAGCCTGCTTGTGGCCAATGAACCTTTGAGTCTCATGCCCATCGCCCCAGAGCTTTGTTCTGGAGCGAGCAAGGAATTGAAACTTATTCAGTTGGAATGAAACTCTACACTTGTTTCCTATGGCTGGGACTAGAGAAAAATGCTCTTTTTATATTGACTAGAGCTCCTTTTTTTCTTTTTGGGTCACACCAGGCGATGCTTAGGGGTTACACCTGGCTCTGCTCAGGGGGACCATGTGGGATGCCAAGGACAGAACCCTGGTCTGCCACGTGCAAGGCAAATGTCCACCTGCTGTGCTATCACTCCAGCTGTTTTCCTTATGTCATGTGGAAGCCAATTTAAGGACAGAGTCAGGACCTGGAGGAAAGCGAAACCGGGACTGGTGAAAAATGAAGCAGATGGGAAAATGCTGGAAACTTGAGTCACGCCCGGACATTTAGAAGGGGGGCACAGTGACGGACTTGACCCAGTTTGAAGTGAAGTTCCTGGTTCTGAAAACCAAATGCATCCTGGGTGAGAAATCTGTTTCGAACTGCAGCACCACAGCAAAAAACACGAAATTAAATTTTCCTGCACGACTCCTGCCTCAGCGCGTTTCCCAGGACAACGGACCTAGGATGCGCGCACGCCCACGTGTCCCTGGTTGCCCTATTTAACGGTTTGGTTTGTGTCCACAGGTGATGCACTTCCACGAGGAGCTAGGCCCTTCCGGGAAAGCTGCATTTGCGCCGTGCCTGGGTGGACTGTCGTGCTGGGAGATCACCCTATGCCTCTCTGAACCAAGGGTGGGCAGCTGAATAACGAGACAAGCCCAGCTCCCTGACGCAGCTCACGGCCAGTAGCAGGCTCCAGGTCCAGCACAACTGGGTCTTCGGAGTCCCTCAGCTCCCAGGTGCAGCTGTTCAGGACCTGCGGGGTGTGACACTTCTCGGCCCTCTGCTTCTCTCCATCCCGCCCCCCCCCTGCTCCCTTGCCGGTTCCCCCTGGGTGTGCGGGTGGGATAAACGACCTGTGCAGGAACCCCAAGTCTCCCAATCTGCTTCCAGGCTAAAGTGTCTATGTCAGCTTGTGAGCAGCATTCAAGCATTTGATTTGATTAGCTTTTAGTTAAGGGGACGCCACCGGGAGGCTGGTGGGACTTTGGATCCAATGACCCTGGATCTGGGGCTCCTGAGTAATTAAACGGACTACGAAGAGGCCCAAGGCTGCTCACAGTGGTTCGCTGCACAGGACTCTGTGCAATTTTGAAGCTGGCTCTGGGTCACTGAATGAAGGTGGCAGCTCTTACTTCCTTTGGGAAACTGAATATTATCCTGTCTAACAGACCTCAATATTATGGTCTTTTTTGCTAAAGTCTAAATCCCCTTCATTTAATTTCATCCATTTCCCCTAGTCATAGTCTTTTGCACAACCTGAAAAACTCTTTATATTTGGTGCTAACAATTCTTACATAGTAAATGACAGGCTGTCTTTGAATCTGAAAATAGGAGGGTCATCCTGCAGGAGTGGTGAGGGAGAAAAATGGTGTATTAATCCTGCAAGGGCTTGCTCTATTTTGGGAAGCATTGCTTCTCTTCCATTTCTTTTAGTTTGGGGGGTGGGGATGAAGACACACTCATCAGTGCTCAGGACTTACTCCTGACCCTGTGCTCAGGGATCACTCCTAGTGGTGATCAGGGCATCATATGTGGTGCTGGGAATTGAACTGGGGCCAACCATAAGCAAGGAAAATGCCTTCACCCCTGTACTATTTCTCTGACACGCTTTGACCAATTTCCAAGGGGAGTGGTTATTGAAAAGTCAGTTAAAAAATGTAGATGTTCTCAAACTTCACAGCATTGAAATTTTTAACAACTCTTTTGATTATGTCAAAGAGAAGACAATCAAAAAGAAAAGGCATGTCATATTTAAAGAAATCAAAACACAAAGTTGTACATCAAAAGCCTATCGACAAAGTAAAACAAAACCCCCAGACAATTGGAGATGTTTGTGAACCAGGTATTTAATAAAGGGTCATTATTAGGAGGTACACAGAAGCAGAAAGTGAAAACTAACAACAGCATCAACAGCAACAAACCAAGCATCCTGGTGTGCAAAGGGCTAGAATGGAACATTTATCCAAAGAAGACATATGAGTAGCAATAAACACGTTAAAGATGCTCAAAATTGCTGATCATTAGATAAATATACTAGGAAAATGACCACAGCAAAATACCACCTCATTCACTCTAAGACTGCCACAATAAACAGACCTAGAAATTAAGAGCTGTAGAAATTGAATGCGGAGAAAGGGAAATTCTTATATACATCTGGTAGAAGTGTAAGTGATACAGCCAACAGAGAGATAGTATTTTTTGTCCTCCAAAAAAAAAAGTA
This sequence comes from Sorex araneus, assembly GCF_027595985.1. NCBI lineage: Eukaryota > Metazoa > Chordata > Mammalia > Eulipotyphla > Soricidae > Sorex > Sorex araneus. The sequence continues at coordinate 87,769,428 of NC_073302.1, read as the reverse complement.
GAATTACAGAGCCCAGAAGGATAGATAGTACAGGCCTTACGGTGCTTGCCTTGTATGTTACCTACTTTTCAAACCACATATGGTTCCTCTGAGAACCACACGTGGTCACCCCTGAGCGCAGAGCGAGGAATAGCCCCTGAGCACCACCTGTTAAATCCCAAATCTAAAAAGAAAAAAAGGAAGTAGAATTACTGGGCAGGGGAACGTGTCAAAGGACTGGGATACAAATGCACACGGGCCCCTGAAGCTCCGGAAGCAACCCTGGAACAGTGAGTGTGGTAGCAAAAGCACTTGACCGTTGCTCAGTGTGACTCAATAAAACAAACAAAAAAGTAACAATTGGCATGGCAATGGCATCTAGCAATTTTGTTCCTTAGTACTGAGCACTGATTTCTGCACGGAAAAATGGCAAAGACAATGAACTTTGCTATATGCATTTCATCATGATTAAGAGACAAATAGAATACAAATGCCCTCAGGAGACAGTGTTTTTCTTGCTTACTTCAGAGCAGCTCAGGGTGGGCTTGTGACTCTCCAGCCGACTGCCAAGGGATTAGAAACTTTGACAGAGAGATCCAAGACTTGGCAGCCAGCTTCATTTTCTCAGTTCTTCAACGACTGTTGAGTACCCGTTGGGATCCAGACACCAGAGTGGATCTGTGGAAAAAACCTTACCAAGATAAAATTATAAGTGGAAAACTGTTACCAAAGACTTAGGAGTCTGGGAGAGGGAAGTGATTGGGGAAGAGAGGGAAATAAGAGCCAGGATTTTATCATGTTCCCAGGCTGTAAAGGTGATGGAGGGTGGGGGTGGGGAGTGAGGGAAATAAATCACGAAAGGATGCAACAGAAAGAAGGTTCTGGGTAAGAAGGGAAGGAAGCTTCTAGAACAGTGGTGGGGGAGGTGAAGAATAGTGGGAGGAGTGTGTGTGTGTGTGTGTGTGCCTGTGAAAAAGACAGACACATATACAAAGAGACAGAGAGAGACATAGAGATAGACACAGACACACAGACACACACAGAGACAAAAAGACACAGAGACACACATAGAGACACACACAGAAAGACAGAGACAGAGAGAGACAGACACATACAGAGAAAGAGAGAGAGAGAGAGAGAGAGAGAGAGAGAGAGAGAGAGAGAGAGAGAGAGAGAGAGAGAGAGAGAGAGAGAGAGAGGAGGTGTGTATGTTTGTGTGAGAGAGAGGAGGGTGAGAGAGAGAGAGAGGTGGGGGAGAGGGGAGTGAGTTTTTTCACAAAGGGCTCGGCGTTCAGAGGCTCCCCCAGGCACGGAACCTGGAACAGCCCGAGCTTTTAAGAGGCTTCAGAATAGGTCCCGTGGAGGCCGGAGGGGCGACCCCCAAAGGGAGCCTGATGCCCTGCAGAGACAGAATCTGGGCTCTCTTGCGTGTGTGCCAGGCCCCCTGCACCAACACCCCCATCCTCTCTCAGGTGGGAGTTCCTTTGCTTTTGCAAACGCGCCTTGCGGAAAGCACGGGGAAAGCAGGAAAGCTCGCGGTGAGCCAGGAGCAGGGGTAGAGGGTTCATTCGTCCACTGCCGACTGGACTCAGAGCCCGGCATTCTGGACCCCTCCTCCGCCCAAGGACAGAAAATCCCCTGGCCACACCCTGAAGTCTTAGGGGCACTTTTGGGGGGAGAGTGCCCTGATGGGGAGTCGCCCGGTGCTGGACGGTGGCCCTGGCTGACTGCTGCCCCCAGACCCAGCAGCACTGCGGAGTGGTGACAGTCAGCAATGTCTCCCAACAGCGTCTGATGGCCCCTGGGACAAAACTGACCCCCCCTCCCCCCGCAAGCCTGCACCTGGGTTTGCGAGGAACAAACGGGGAAATGGAGCGTTTTCACTTCTTGTGCTCCCTGGCTAATACTGTCCATGGATGCTGAAGAAACAGCTTCTGCTGGGTCTGTCTGTAGTGACCAGAGAGCTTTGCCCGGGGAAAACCATTTTCTCACGTTTTAACTAATCGGGCCCATGTGATGCCTGCACTGGAGTCAGGGCAACAAATAAGCGTGCCCACAAGGCAAAAAAACCCCAAACAATGCTCTCCCGTCCCAGGAGGGCTGAGCTTTCTTCCCTCTGTCTCCTCGATCCATGCAATAATTAGCCAAAGCAAAATGAATATTAGCTCATGCTTAACTGCCTTTACAGCGTCCTCGCCGGCGCTGACCCAGTAGTGCTAAACCAATTATTTTTTGAACTTTATGGCTTTAAATAATCCTTTGCTCTAAAATTCCCTGTACCCCTCAGCTACTTAACCACAGGCCCCTCTGCCCTAAATCCTTTTCTTATACTTTGTAGCTTTTTAAGCAAGGCCCCTCTTTAAGAAGACATAATCCCTTCTCTGTAGAAAACATGAAAGACCTTGAACAAATCAAGATTTCTCCATGGAGAATTCAGCTAATCCTGTGCTTAGCTCCTAACAAGGAAATCCATCTCTCCACCAAGCACACCATTACCCAGACTAATGCCTGACTTGAATAACAAGCAAATTATTGTGCTTTTAATTGTACCCTGCTCGGTCACAAAGCACATCTGAGAGAGGAATGCGGGGAGCTCCAGGGGGAGAAACAGGTCATGCTTCTAATCCTGCTTTTCTGTCCCTCCCTGCCCCCTTCCAATCCTTTCTCTTCAGCTGTGCAGAGGGGGGGAAATAGAAGGGAGAAAAAAAAAAGCGCTAAACTGTGTTTAAAATGGAGGAGGCTAAAAGAAAAGAAAGATGGTAAACAAGGACTTGGAGGAGGGGGGCGGAATCTGCCCACCCCTGCCCTGTGGCTCATTTCAGGACAATTGGTGGCATCATAACCTGAGGGCGATCTCTGTTTCCCAAACCCACTTCTGTGGGATTGGATCCCAGGGTGTGGGATGGGGGGTCACCTGGTGAGTTGATCGCGTCGTGGGGCCGTGCTGTGCGCTCTCAGCTGCCCCACAAGACACGATCATCTTGGCTGTCCCGAAACATCCCATCATCAGGGGTTTCTCGCGGGAGAACAAGCATCCCTGGCTGAGAAGGGCTCCCAAGAGCCTCCTCCACTGTGGGTGCAACTGCATGTTCTCCCTCTACCCAGTCCCCTGGGGAACCATAAACTAGTGGGAGGCAAGTGTGCTCTTGCCCCAGGAAGAAGGCGGGGCGGGGGGCGCTCCTAGTGTGCCCGAGAGCAGAGACCACTGCGCATCCCGGGACTGGCTTAGGTCTCTGCCTCCCGCGGGTCCCGGGCCGAGCAAGAAGCCGCTGCACGCTACGCCTCGCGGTGGGTGAGAGGCGAAGGGTCCCGCCGCGGGAGCGTCCTGGCGGGACCCTCTGCCCGGGCTGTTTAACGCGCCCCCCCTCCTTCGAATGGCACAGTTGTACCACTAGCCCTCGCCCTTCCCATCTTGGATCTGAAAATCAGGACCCGGGAAAGCTGCCCACGAGAGAGACGTCGCGGGAGCCAAGCGCTGGCTTTTCGTGGAGACGAACATTTCCTCATCGCACGAGTTATAAAGAACCTTTCGATTTTTTAGTGACTCACAACCGCTTGGCTTATTGCTGGTCCCCAGGGACCAGGAACACAAACCAGGGAAGGCGCGCGACTGCAGCTAGCCCCTGCGTCCACTAGATGGCGCTGTCTGTCTTCCCGAAAACCCGGCTCGGCGCCGGTCCAGCGGCTCCCGGGTCTGAGCAAGACAAGTGCCACTCGTCTTTTAGAGACAGCCATCGGCTCTCATTGTTGGCACAAACAGCCCCAAACAATTGGACTGACCACACAGCTCTAAGCCACATTCCAGGACGCTGTCGTCTGCTCAGGGGCGAATGCTGGGAAAATGAAGCAAGCTGCTAATTTGCTTGATTGGAGGGGGAAAAAAGATCCCCGGTAACAATGGGAGTAATTTATTTTTCCAACAAGAATAGGGGCAACGCCATTTCATCCCCCCTCCCGACTGCTACCATCAATGAAAGCAATCACCTAATTAGTCCTGAATTGCAAACTGGCAGGGTAAAGGATCTGCTGAAAATCAAGCTGAAGTGGGGAATTTGGAGAAAGATGTGATTTCTTTGGGAGGAGGGTGGGAGGAGAGAGGCCCTGCCTGTAAAGTGCATTGTGGGGCCTGGGGCCCCTGCAGGCTGCAAGAGCTGCTCTGGCCCTGACCCAGGGAGAAAAAGGCTCGGACTTCCCCAGGCCATTCATTTGTGCAGGAGAATGACTTTGTAAACTAGGGGGAAGGAATTGTTTGGAGAAGACATAGTCCCGAGTCCTTTGAAAAGGGTGCAGATGTAGATGAATTGGCTTGGGAAGGAGAGCATGGCTCCTAGGGGCTCCCTAGGACCTGGGGGGGGGGAAGAGGGAGGAGATTGCAGGGGACCCCACAGGCAGGCCCCGCAACTCTCTCTGCCATCACACAATGAGGGAAATTGTAGGCAGATCTGAATCTGAAAACCAGCGAGGAATGAAGGCATTGAGAAATATGCACAAAAGGAAGGAAAGAAATGGCCGGGGACAGATTTTGTTCTCTGTCCATTGCTTCTTCTCCAGCGAAACAACGAGCTGGCCCCAGGTCACCATAGGAAGGACCCTCCTGGGTACCAAACAGAACAGCAGGCCAGTGGGTACTGCTGGAACCGTCCAGGTCACACAGCGGGAGTCCTCGTTTATTTATTTGAAGATGACTTCTTGTTTTTTAGTGAGCTATGACTTTCACTGAAATACTTTACTAATGCGATTTATCACCACGGCAAACTGTCAGTTCCCGCAGCTGTTGCTTTTTTCGAGCAATCTGGCAAATGTGTGTGGGTAAAATGCAGACTTGGATGGGAGGCAGGAGTGGGCTCTGCTTTCCTCTTGCCCCCACCCAGCTGGCCTGCAGGCCCCTCACCCCGTCAGAAACATATGCTCTTCCTCCTCGGAGGTGCACACTTCAGTTCCAGGATGCATCTGTTGTGTTTTCTTGCTCTCAGACATTCTCTCCCCCAGGAGTGGGAGTGGGATCTGTTTTTTTTTTGGGGGGGGGACAATCACCTCCCCATTTAGTTCATTTGACTTAGATGAGTTGATCCTGTTCTCCCTTTCCACCCTGTCGACTCTGGCTGAAGGCCAACTACGTTTGGCCATGATAGTTGGCTCTCACTGTCGGCCAATGTAAGAAGGCAACAACAAAGAAACCAAGCAAACACGATGCCCAGTTGGATTTGAATTTCACACAAAAAATTGGGATTTTCTAGTAGAATTTGTCTTAAATAATGCATGGAACATACCTTTATACTAAGAGTAGCACTTTATTCCCCATACTCTCTCTCTACTTTTGGGCATTATGGCTTGGAACACTGACACTGAGAGGTCATCATGTTTGGTCCATTACCTACTTTCAGCACATATCTCCCATCCCGACTGATTCCTCCAGCCATCATTTTCTTAGTGATCCCTTCTCTATTCCATCTGTCTTCTCCCCTTCGCTCAAGAAGCAGGCTTCCAGCTATGGGGCAATCCTCCTGGCCCTTGTATCTACTGTCCTTGGGTTTCAGCCTCATGTGATGTTATCCTATACTCCACATGAAAGCTTGTAACTATCTCACGATGATTCAATCACACGATCACGAAATCCCATTAATCGTCAATTTCTCGAGCGGGCTCAGTAACCTCTCAATTCGTCCTTTCCCTGAGATCTTAGAAGTCTATCTCAACTTGGCCCTCCCAAGGATGTCGCACTGGAGGCTCTTTCAGGGTCAGGGGAATGAGATCCAGCTTGTTACTGGTTTAGCATATGAATACATCATGGGGAGCTTGTACGGCTGTCCCATGTGGGCAAGAAACTTTCAGAAGCTTGCCAGTTTCTCCCAGAGGGAGAAGTAGGCTACAAGATATCTCGTGGCTGCGTGCTTCTGGGAGCTTGCTTTTAAGTCTCTGGATGTTGGCTGTTGATGGGATTACACACACCTGGGTTCCTCTGCCGGTACCTTCATGCGTGAGACCTGTCCGAACGTGTGGAGAGGGGCCTCGAGCATGGCTGTGCCTAGGTTCTGGTGGTCTTCGGCCGCCGGGAGCTCTGCTGGGGTGGGGAGGGAAGCTGGAGCTCATCCCCTCCAAGAGGCCCTGGGGAAGACAGCCAAATGTGCAGGCAAGAGATTCAATAAAATTTTTTTAAAAAAAGAGCAGCATTGTAGCACTGTCCTTCTGTTGTTCATTGATTTGCTTGAGCAGGCACCAGTAACGTCTCCATTGTGAGACTTGTTGGCATATCAAATACGTCATGGGGAACTTGTCAGGCTCTGCTGTGCAGACGGGATACTCTTGGTAGCTTGCCGGACTCTACAAAAGGGACAGAGGAATCAAACCCGGGTTGGCTGTGTGCAAGGCAAATGCCCTACCCGCTGTGCTATCGCTTCAGCTCTATATACTAAGAGTAGTTCTTCAAAATTTAACTATGAGAAGTAATGTGTGGGGCCAGAGTGATAATAAAGTGGGTAGGGCATTTGCCTTGCATGTGCCTAACATGGGTTTGATCCCGGGCATTCCATATGGTGGCCCTGAGCAATAGTAAGAGTAAATTCTGACTGAAGAGCCTGTAGTAACCCCTGAACCCAACTGGGTATAACCCAAAATGCCAAAAAACAAAATAAAAAGAGAACTAGTGTATATTTTTATCTGATGACCTCCTAGGTTTTAAGGGGAAGTTTGATGAAAGTTGAGTTGAATCAGAATCAATGAGGGTTTTTTCCTGCAGTTTTGGAAGGAAATAAGGAACTAAGACATACCTGTTAGAGTTATCAGACTGCTAGGGTCAATGTCTGCAGTCACTGATGGCCCTCTGGCTACGGTGCCGAGACAGCTACCTCCAGGAACATCAGCACCATGGAGAGCACAGAGTCCCATTCCTGGAACAGGTGGACCCAGCTGTTTCCGAAGTGGCGCTGTGGGTGCTAGTGGGCACTGAGGCCAGAAACAAGCACTGTTTTCTGCCTCTCAGACCGAGGAAGTGAAAAACAGCAGTGACAGCATGTGGCCACGGGTACAGCTTTGGCTCAGCAACAAGAATGGCAACAGACATCAGACAGCAGAAGAGCAGGCATCTACCACAACGTTAAGTAGTTTCTTGATCAGTTTCATCCCACCTTAGCCCGTTGTTCTGTTGCATTAGCTCTTCTCTAGGACAACTTGGTTGGAAACAGGGTCTTGCCTTTGGGAGGCAAGCACAGCACCTGGACCTGGAGAGATGAGTTTCAAACCCATCTCTGCCGAATGGCATTATCGACATTACAACATCCTCAAAATGAATTTTCTTGCGGGGCTGGAGAGATGGTACAGGTAGCAACACACTTGCCTTACATGTATCTGGCCCTGGCTCAATCCGGGTTACCCCATATGGTCCCTTACGCCTTGCCAGGAGTGATCCCAGTCAGGAGTAAGCCAGGGTGGTTCCTTCCCCCCCTAATTGAGCCCCCCAAAACTAAACTGAGTTTATTGGTATGAATTAAAGGACAGATATTATCCTAATCCACTTGACTTCTCTAATAAAACACTGAGGATACAGTTATTTCTAAGCATTAGAGATTTATTCCTCACAGTTGTGGGGGCTAGAAAAATCAAGATCTACTTACTTGCTCTTGGCATGTATGGTGAGGGGCGAGGTCCCCCTTCATGGTGTGTAGCTTGAGTCATCAATAGCAGAAGGGCCTAAGAGCTCCAAGGATATATATTTTTTCAGAATAATCCCACTCCAGCATCACTGTATCACTGTCATCCCGTTGTTTATCAATTTGCTCAAGCGATCTCAGTAATGTCTCCATTCATCCTAGCCCTGAGATTTTAGCAGCCTCTCTTTACTGATCCTTCTCAATGGTGCCACATTAGAGGCTCTTTCAAGGTCAGGGGAATGAGATCCATCATTGTTACTGGTTTTGGCATATTGAACACATCACGGGGAGCTTGCCATGCTCTGCCATGAGGGCAAGATACTCTCGGTAGCCTGCCAGGTTCTCTGAGAGGAAGAACTAGACAATAAGAGGTCATGCGGCCATGAATGTGGCCGCAGGCTTCTGGGAGCTTTGTTTTATAGTCTCTGAATCTTGACCATTGATGGGATTACACGGTGCTGAGGGCAGTTTGTGGGTGTGACTGCCAAGCTACTGGAAAACCTGGGATCTGGATGGAGGAGGTCCAGTCCTGATCCAAGCAGGCTTAGAGATCTCAGCCCCGGGCCCTGCACACCTGGGTTCCTCTGCCAGTTTCTTCATGCGTGAGGCTTGTCCAAACGTGTGGAGAGGGCCTTAGCATGGCTGTGGCTGGGTTCTGGAGGTCTTTGGCTGCCAGTGCTCTGCTCGGGGTGGGGAGGGAAACTCAATCTTCCCCCATTCGGGGGGCCCTGGTGAAGACAGCCAGGCATGGGGGCAAGAGACTCCGCCATTCCAGACTGTCCCATTTCAGCAATTGGGATGATTTTGGACTGTAAAGGACAGTTTTCCCACTACTCCCTTCCAGGCGAGTGAAGACCTACTCACCTCGGAATGTCATCACCTCCCCCGAATTTCACCTTCAGCATATAAATGTGGGGGAGGAACACAGACATTCAGTATACTCTGGAGGTGTTTTTTCCCACAGGGAAGGGGTTGGGAGTCCCTGAGGTAAGGTGTGCCAGGCCTGGTGTGGATCAGGCATCCTATGGAGGCCTTCTGAGGAAGAGAATGCTTCTAGACTCTCTGCTCTGCACTGTCAGGAGAAGGATGATGAAGCAGAGGACAGGGATTGCTGCCCAACAGCTGTGCCTGTGATTGCCAAACAGCAGGTGATCATTTGTTTACACTTGGTGGTTTTCAAACACTTCACAAACATCTTACTTCCTCTTTGGGCACGATGTCTTTTTATTTTTTACTATTATTATTTTTTTTATGGTGTCAGGGATCAAACCCAGGGCCCTACACATACAAGGCAAATGCTCTGCTACTGAGACCACCCAAATCTTCCTTTTCTGCAAATTTCCTATTTATTGTACTTTCAACACAAGAACTTTGTGCTGTGTCTTTGAATGTAGAGAAGACTTTAAAACTTGGTTCCTGCGCTTTTTTAAGATGTTTTAGTAGATTTACCTTCATTTAAATTATTCTGGTCATTGAAGATGATTCAACAAACCATTTTTTCTGCTTTACTGAAAGCTGGTCATTTCCATTCTGATAAAGTTGGTTCATTTCAATCACAGTCACAGTATCACAGTCATCCCATTGTTTATCGATTTACTCAAGCAGGCACCAGTAACATCTCTATTCCTCCCAGGCCTGAGATTTCAGCAGCCTCTTCTCACTTGTCTTTCCCAACAATTGGAGGCTCTTCCAGGGTCAGGGGAATGAGACCCATCGTTACTGTTTTTGGCATATCGAATACGCCATGGGTAGCTTGCTAGGTTCTGCCCATGCTAAGAAGACTTATGGGGCCTTTCTAAAAATTCATTTGTCATATTTGGGCTTTTCTGAAACATATGCTATCTAAGGGTATCTGTGACATATGCACCATTTTAAGAATAATAAAAGAACTGCATTTCCATCCCTCACTTTACACAGTACAGAGCCCCGGGTGCTTCCTTCTGATAAGTTCCCTCTCTGCACTCCCCAAAAGGGATTTCTCTCCTGAACTGCCCATTGATGCCCCTGACCTGGCTTTCCATTTCAATAAAGAAAAACCAAAAGCTGATGACAAGAGCCTATCAGAGAGTGACAATGCTGTCTTACTCTTGGATTTCTTAGCTTAGTAGGTTGCAATAGAGGTTTGATGTGGAGCTTCTCACTGCAGCCCAACTGTCAACTGTCAGAGACCTGGGGTCTGGTGCCACACGCCAGCGGGGATTCTTCAGTGAGGACCTGCTGGTTGAGCTGCTTTTTGTTGAACCCAGTGATGCATGTTCATTGCAGGCACATCTGTCTCCAGTGGGGAGAGGGTCAGGGGGCAGCAAGGCTGGTGAGGGTCCCTGGGAATGCACAGCACAGCTTCCCGGAGGGTGGAGAGGGCACTGTGGGCTCTTGACAGATGCTCACCAGGGAAATGTTTGTCCTCTCCTGGCTGTGCAATAACAAAGCTGCAGATCCTGGGGGAATTAAGAGATAAGACTGTCACCTTTGAAGGGCTAGCCCACAGTCTGTTTTGCAGCTCCTGTTCTGTCTCTTTGCTCTTTCATTTTGGTAGAGAGATTTTTTTTTTTAGAAAAGAGGGCTTTTTCCTTCCCCACCTTTTGCTCACTCTGGTTCAGGGAGGGGCAGGGGCAAGCATTGCCTTCTTGTGAAGGAGCACAGACATGGAAAATTCTGTGCCTCTTTCTTGCTGCAGGCAAGGTCACATGGTTTCACCCAAGCCTCAGTTTGCTCACCTGTAATATGGGAAACATATACATCCCTATGGAGATTCAATGGTAGATAGGTTAGATTGAATACAACGACTTCCCAATGTGTGACAGCTGCTCAACAAATAGTAATTCCATGATTATCACTGTCTTAGGAAGGTTGGAGAGAAGAGAGGCCTGAAGCTTGCTGACCTTGATGATGCTCTGGTGGCAGTGACAGTGACAGGCAATGCTACAGCAAGAACTACAGTCAGATGCTCGAGGACTACCTGAGGTAGAGCATATTCTCACGTATGCCCACGAGACAACGTTGCTGTCTCCTTTTCACAAAGACTAAGATGAGAGCCAGAGTGCTAGTATAGCAGAGAGAGCACTCGCCTTGCATAGAGCTAGCTGAGGTTCAATCCCTGGCACCATATATGGTCACCTGAGCGTGACCAGGAGGGATTCCTGAGAGCTGAGCCCTCAACATCCCTGGGTGTGGCTGAAAACGAACAAAGGCTAATATTGAGGTACAGTAGGGCCACGTAGTTTGTCAGAAGCCACACTTCTTGTAGAGCAAGGAGTGAATGTAATCCTTGGGCTCAGGGGTGGCTGCTGTCCGTGGCTATGAAGTCAGACACATCTGGGAAAGGCAGAGGAGGTGGATGTCTGACGAACCCATTCACGGAGCTGCGTCTGCTGCAGGTGATCAGCCTGAAGTCCAGAGGATGAGAGAGAGCAGAGGTCCTGGTTGTACCACAACCAGTCTCTTAGGCCCTCAGCCCCCAGCCCATCAGCATTCAGACCCCAGCCCCCCACTCTCTCAGCTCCCAGCTCCTCAGCCCCCAGCCCCTCAGCCTTCATATCCCAGCCCCTCAGTCTCTCAGATTCCAGCCTCTCAGACTCATTTAAAAGTTTTTGCCATCCAACTCTTTCTATCATTCCTAAGTCCTTATTCTTGTTTCTCTTGTTTTTTTTTGGGGAGGGAGGGGGTTCCACTCTCTAACACCATATATGACAGCCTGAGCTCCAATGCTGCAACACTCCAATTCCTAACTCTTTTTATTTTTTTATGGTGTACTGCTTAAAAGGCAAAACTCTCTCTTTCCAGGAACTTACACAATTATCACTGTTATTATTGCATTTTTCATTAAAGCACAGTGATTCTAAACGTTATTTATGGTTGAGCTTCAGGCCTATAATTTTCCAATACCTTGTCCACCCGTTACATCACCAGTGTCCACCAACATCCCCACACTCCCCTGCCGGACTCCTTTACAGGCACATTTTTTTTATTAGTTTATTTTTAATTAGAGAGTCATCGTGAGGGTACAGTTACAGATCCATACATCTTTGTGCTCATGTTTCCCCCATACAAAGTTCGATAGCCCATCCCTTCACCAGTGCCCATTCTCCACCACCAGTAAACCCAACATCCCTCCCCCCCTCCCCAGTCCCGTCTCCCCCCACCCCACCCTGCCACTATGGCAGGGAATTCCCTTTTGTTCTTTCTTTCTGATTAGGTGTTGTGGTTTGCAATAAAGGTGTTGAGTGGTACAGGCACATTTTTAAGGACATTTTAATAATTGTATTCTTTCAGTGTTGTTGACCTTATAGTTTATATATATATATATATATATATATATATATCCCACTTCTACACCACTAATGTGTCTGAGGTCCTACCCTCTATCCCTCGGCTTAACAAAAACCTTGAAGACAATTAGAGTCTGTCCAGTCAGTGGGGTCCTACTTCCCATTGGAGGCAGATATAGACATTAGAGTTGGTTACTCAATGGACCTCTAGCTGTCCCAGGATGTTGGTCTTAGTGTTCTGTACTTCTGTGCAATTCTCCAGAAGATTGGGTCTGCTACAGGCCAGAGAGACTGCTTAGCAGTCTGAGAACATGTGTTGTACGTGGGAGGGCTGGGTTCAATCCCTAGCATTGAGTGGTCCACTGAGCATGCCCAGGAGAGACTGACCTCCAAGCACAGAGCTGGGAGTGACCTGTGTGCTGTCAGGTGTGGCCCCAAATCCCCTCCACCCAAAAAAAAAGAAGAGGAAGAAGAGAGGGCTTTGAAAGGCCTTCTTGGGCAGCTCTGCCTTCTCCATGCGTGTTTGCAGCCCAATGTCCTATTCAGAATTCAAGGTTAGGAGGGCTGTAGCTTTCTCGAGTGATAATTAGACACAGGGGCTGAGCTTACAGGACTTGTAGACCTGTTCTGTATCTGAACAAATTCTTTCCCAAGACACTGTGGCCCTGGAATGAAGAGGGAATATATTTTCCTTTCTTCATGGTTAGCTTCTTTTTGCTGGCTCTATTTTATCCAGCAAGAAATATTCCTACTCTAGGAGAGAGCTTTCAGCAAAGATACACACTGGAAGCCAACAAATCAGGATCTTCATTCTCCCCATCAAAAGCCATTTAGCATCTCTCTCTGGGGAACTCCACTCTTTAGTTCACACATAAGAATGCAACTGTTGGTTGACAGTTGTCTATTTTCTTGCTATTTCAGTATCAGTCTTTCTCTTTTGACTTGTCTCTCCAATGAAATGTGGCTGCAAGTGCAAGGCAAACCATTTTGTAAGACCTCCTTTGAAGCATTGCCTTTCACTTTCTTCTTATTTTCTTGACCATCCAAACATGCACCAGATTGTGTCTCTACCAGGCCTGGGCCCTTGAGTGCCTGCAGTCAGCAGCCATCTGGCAAACCCTACATATGAGTATCGCATGAAACAAAAATATAGCCTGGCTGTCCTTGAAGCCATGATATGAATCAGGTCAATTGCTATTGCAGCAGAACTTTGCCAGTCCTGATAGCATCCTTATGTAATTCTAACTTCTTGATTACTAGAAGGAAGTCATAGCTTCCCTTTGTGCTATCAATAGTGCAAACTCATGTACCTTAAACTTGTATTATGAAGATGGTCTTCTCAGCAATTTTAAAGAGATTTGTATTTACTCAAAAGTTTTTTTCTTAAACAGCTAGATTGCTCTTCCCACCTATACAGAGGGAGGTAAATATTGTCTGCCAATGATATAATATGTATAATATGCCATATCGTGTAGGCAGTTTGCCTCTGGTCAGCCAACAAGAAGTTTAAGTGTCTGTTATCATGTACCATGGACAGGCCATATAATTTCACAGTTCTTGTATGGCCCACGGGCTGCATATTTCCCATCTCCCCACATTACATTACATTACATTAGTAACTATATATTTCTTGGACTTGTAAATAATTTTGAGAGATGATGTTTATAATAACTCTTAAAATACATAATCACAAAAGCTGGATGGAGTGGATTATATGCTGTTGCCATTATATATAATAATATATATTATTATTATTATATAATAATGTAATATGGGGCCCCTAGGAGGGGACAGGTTGTGTTTCCCTACCTGCACTGAGCAGAGCCTCGACAGTTGAAGACCTCCGGAACCCAACCACAGCCATGCTAAAGGCCACTCTCCACATGTTCAGATGAGCCTCACACATGAAGGAACCGGCAGAGGAACCCAGGTGTGTGGGACCCGGGGCCCAGATCTCCAAGGCTGCTCAGATCGGTACTGGGCCTCTTCCACCCAGATCCCCCATTTTCCAGTAGCTGGGCAGTCACACCCAGAAATTTCCTCTGGCGCCGTGTAATCCCATCCATGGCCAACATCCATAGACCATAAAACCAAGCTCCCAGAAGACATCTAATAGCCTAGTTCTTCCTCTTGGAGAACCTGACAAGCAACTGAGAGTCTATTGCCTGCACGGGAGAGTCTGGCAAGCTCCCTGTGGCGTATTCATATCTCAAATACAGTAAAATATATATACATACCTCTTGGAGAGACCAGCAAGCTACCGAGAGTATCCTGCCCACATGGCAGAGCCTGACAAGCTACCCATGGCATATTCAATATGCCAAAAGCAGAAATGATAGTTCTCATTCCCCTGACCCTGAAAGAGCCTCCAATCGTTGGGAAAGACGAGTAAAGGAGGCTGCTAAAATCTCAGGGCTGAGTGTAATAGAGGCATTACTGGTGCCTGTTCAAGTAAATCGACAAACAAGGAGATGACAGTGATAGAGTAATATATATATATATATCACAATCACACAATCACAATATCCCATTAATCACCGATTTCTTGGGCGGGCTCAGTAACATCTCATTTCGTCCTTTCCCTGAGATCTTAGAAGTCTATCATATATATATATATATATATATATCTTCTAAGAGATATATATATATATACATATATATAATTTCTGGCACTGTTTGGGGAACTATATAGTGTTGGAATGAAACCCAGGACTCTTGCATGCAAAGCATGGGATCAGACATTTGAGTCATCTCCATGGCCCTTATAGCTATTCTTTAAAAAAATTTTTTTATTAGAGAATAACAGTTATATACAGTTACAAATTTATGAACTTTTGTGTTTGTATTTCACTCATACAGTGATTGTTTACCCATCCCTCCACCAGTGTCCATTCACCTCCATAATGATCCCAGTATCTCTCTCACCACCCCCACCTCATCCCCCACAACCCCACCTTGCCTCTTCAACAGGGCATTCCCTTTTGTTCTCTCTCCTTTTGGGTGTTGTAGTTTGCAATAGAGGTATTGAGTGGCCTTCATGTTCGGTCTATAGTCTACTTTCAGCTTGCATCTTCCAACCAGAATGGGTCCTCCCAACATCCTCTACTTGGTGTTCCCTTCTCTATCTGAGCTGCCTTTTTCCCCAGCATGTGAGGCCAGTTTCCAATCTGTGGGGCAGACCTCCTGGTCCTTATCTCTACTACTCTTGGGTGTTAGTCTCCCACTCTGTTATTTTATATTCCACAGATGAGTGTGATCTTTCTATGTCTTTCTCTCTCTTTCTGACTCATTTCACTTAACATGATATTTATAACTATTCTTGGTAGAAAAGTTTTATGCCTACAAAGCCATGCTGTTCAATTATGTTTGTCTATGGCTGCTTGCATGCTATGGTGAAGAACTGAGTACTTGTAACAGAAACAATCTAATCCACAAAGCCTCGGTGTTACTATCAGGCCCGTTAGACAAATTTATTGATCACTAATGGAGAACAAAGAAGAATAAATGACTTATCTATAGTCACAAAAACTTGTTCTGTGGCAAAAAGGGTTGTATAACTTTCCATTTTTAGGGAGTAATATGTTCAATTTGTTCCTTATCTCCTGCTTTATTGCAACTAAGAGGGATTGAACCTCCTAGATTCCAGCTTTGGGGTACAAGTTCTGCAAAGGTCCATGAGCTACAGTATTGTCAAGGCACATAAAAGCGGGAAACTACAGGGAACATGAGGAAATAATAATAATGTAAGTGGGGACTACACATCACATTCCCTAGAAATCTTAGGTGCAAATGATAACTTTTGAGCATTGACAACACAGTGTTTTCATTTTGTAATGTTGAATTGTGGCGTTCTGTTTTCTATGTTTTACTTTGGGAGGCAATTAACCCCATTAAATGAAATAACATTCCCAGATTTTCCTGAGTAGACTCCCACCGTTCCCATTTCTCATCATGCTCAGGGTCATCAGAAAATGAAAATGATATGTTTTAAGCTTTACAAACATCAACAATGAAAACATATATATTTACTGTCCAAGGTTACGACATCAAACATCAGGAGGTGTCCTGGGTTTTGAAAGTGACAGGTACCTCTCAGATTTGCTTGGGTTTCTTTCCAGGAGCACATCGTGGGACTTAATTCCAGTCTATTTTATAGGTTATTGAACAGTGAGAAATTGCTTTATTTCATTGCATAAATAACAAAGATTCCTTTATTTCCCTCCCTTGAATGTCAAGCATTGCAGCAGTGCTGAGATTTGCACACATCTACTTGAGATAAATATGTATGGAAGTTGGGGGAATAATACTGACTAATTTTTATAGACCTCGCTCATTAAAACTCACCTTCAAAAACACTCTTGCTCCTTCCTGATCATCAAATGACACCTCATAACCACCTAACCATTTTTAATATTCCCCAGGCTCTACTGAACTCTGCCGGAGCTCACACACTGTCTCGCTAGTCAGGGAAAAGAGTGTACCATCATATTTAAAAGCAGTTATTGGGATGGGTTTTACAGGCAGTGGGCTAGGACAATTCAGAAACAATTGCTTATGTGGTAGTTGGAGGATTTGCCCCTGTCAAACAGTTAATATTGCTTTAATACATGAAGTAGGCTGTATAAGACGGCAATAATGAAAAATGTCAGGAAAGACAATATCAATTGTTATTCAACATCCACATCAAAGATTACTTTTTTGTCAGTAGCTTTCAGAAAATGTATTTTCCATCAGATCTGATTGCATTCGTCTTTGAAGTGCCCCATCCTCCCGGTAGATTTAATGTGACATCGAGGCACTTTTTAGTCCCTGGGTCTCCGAGGCGATTCAGAAAGGCACAACAAGCCATCACAGGTTTATCCTCAAAGGCCGACACTGTCTGTCTGATTTATTGTAACTTTAAGAATCATCTCCAGCAAAGCATGAGCCTTGCTACCCAGCCACAGCGTCAGACTTTTATCAATTCATTTGTATGCAGCCAGTATCTCGTAGAACCGAGAGCCCTATAGCCACTCATGGAAAATGCATTACCTGCGACTAATCCTTTTTATCTTTAAAGTCTGTATTTTTTATGTATAAGTCATTTTGGGTTATCATAAAATATACATAATTCTGCCACCCCTACCCCCCCAAAAAAAAGACAAAATGGAAAGGGAATATATAATAAGTTTTGAGCATGTGGTGTTCTTATCAGCAAGGATTCTAAATAAACAGCTCTCTTTATGTAAACACTGAGGAATGTAAAGCTGTGATGACTTTTGATGGGAAATAGGAAGGCTTCCATTTTTTTCCCTTCTTAGTTTTCAAAGTGAAACAATGAGATTAATCATTGAAAATATGCTTATGTATGCTTGTTTGGAGCATGGGGGTGGTGGCAGGGTAAGTGTGGTGGAAGTGGGGGGCTAAGGGCTGTCTGCTCCCACTCACAGACTCTCTAAATTACTTCCCTCTACAAACATACAAACATTTTCAAGAAATTTGGGAGCTGGTCTTAATTAAGAGGACCAGAATGTCATTTCCTGGAAGGAGCAAGGTACATTTCTTTCACTCATCCAAACTTACTCGGGATTTGAATGTTGGCAGAAACTAAGATGCTTGTACCCAATGTCATACCTGCAAGGCACTATCTTGTATTTTTCAGTAATTGTCTTTGCTCATTACACTCTGCTCATGTCTGAATCTGTACAAGAAAGTGCCAAACTCACCTCTACTTGAAATAACATCATATGAGTATGTTCATGACCAGTACCAGGAGTCAACGAACTAGAGCCTGTAGGGTGCATTGTGCTATGGCTAGTTGCTGTCTACTTTTTGATATTATGTATGTGTTCATTTGTTTATGACTTGTCTATGACTGATATCTTGGTGTGGGTGCAAAATTAATAGTTTGGATACACAGTTTGGCCCCCAGTTTAACTCTTCACCTTCTTACAGGAAAATGTGTTAGTTGATTAAGAAAATTCAGTCTATCTAAGAGTTACTTGGTTGAAAAGTGTAAAGTGTAAATTCCTATAGAAATGGAGAAATTGGTCTTCAAGGAGGTACTTAAAGTTGTTGGCAAAAATTTTTGGGCTGGGACTGAGCTTATAGATTTAAATTAAAGAGGTTCTATTCCTTTACACTTTAGGTTTTCACAAGACAACTCAACGGACACTTTGAGCAAGTGTTTGGTTTTGAGGGGATGCTTCTCTCTCTTTGAGCTAGACCTGGCTTAAATCTCTCTTCTGCAATGGGACACTAGTTACTAGGGCATCAAATGATTGTACCAAATCTCGGGCTTTGTTGTTCCTTTGCATTCTATCCACTCAATGCCCAGTCATATTTAGATATAGTGTGCCGTTAGCCAAAGGCAGGGCTTCATTATGTGTTCAAACTGTCATGGACCCTAAGTTGTAATGATTTCCAAGGAGAGAAGAACCAGGAGTGAGGGGTACTTGCATATCACAGTCATTTGCTTCAGGTTTATTAGGAAAGGGGAGAATGGCCCTTGTAAAGGAATCTGAGCATTCCTCTCACCACTCTGGTGGTCTTGGGGCACTTGTTTATGATTATTTTGATTGGAGTAGATAGCAAAGAAGCATGATCTTTGTCTGAGGAGGAATTCAGAACTGGGAAACTTGCAGTCATTCCACATTACCCCCGTTATTACCACAGGCAGTTTATCTTTAGGGAAAGGATCTAAGCAACCTTGTTGAAACTTGCTTTAAAAAATGGGCTGAATCTATCACAGTCTTATTTTCCACAGGAAGGAGAAAAAATATTTTGAAGTAATATCAGAAGACGTTAAGATTTTATGAGAGTTTTTAAAAACACTCCAATGCATCACTTTGGATATGAAAAAAATATCAAGAGATTTATTCTTACCGATGTTGCTGACACATTAGCAATTTTAGAAACTCATATTGCACACACAATCTAAACTCTTCAACATGAAGTAGACACACATTTTGACCCTCATGTTTGTTGCTCCTTTTTTTGTCTATTCTTTTAGCTATATACACTTCTTTTGGCTATGTAATTCTATAAACTTGTCTGGGTGCCTGTTCGACCACCTGGAATTGCCTGGAATCCCTGGTCTCTCCTAGCCCCATCTCATTGTCAGGACCTATAACATGTCTCGCTGCTTCCCTGAAGTCTTCTGATACCTTTCCTCAGCTCGACTTACATCACCGCCGCATATTCCACAGCACTGGGATGTGCTCCATCACTGAACCACTCAATTCCTGTGGCTGCTTTATTTCTATGAGATTCTCAGGATAGAGTCTGAGACTAAACTGGCCTCTGGATTTCCAAAACCTTGGATAATGATTTGAATAAAGAAGTGATTAATCAATGCTCATTCAAAGGCAGGACTATAATTTTAGAGAAGGGTGAAATGTTTAAGAACATTAAATATGAAACATTTTTTAAAAAATGACATAAAAATGAGAAGTTGTTTAGAACACTCATTCCCTGTAGATGTACTGAAGATAGCAGCCAACATACTGCACCACCTCCCCCACCAGGACTGGCTTCTGCTGGTAAGAGATGAGGAAGGGAAACTCAGCAAAGCTCCACTTTTTGCCTTCACATCTTCTACTCACCGAGTGAGAAACAAAGACCAACACAAGATAGAGGACAATGGGAGAGTGGTGCTATGATTTCCTGATTGGTCCCACCTAAGGAGGAGTTGAATTACTCGTAGACAGTAAGAACACGACCAACCAGAAGGCAGGTTCTCAGGGGTCCTGACCCAGGCTTTCTCTCTTTCCTCATGGTCAACTGCCAGGATCAGGTAAGGCTGCTAAGGGAAGCAGATGTTCTCTTTTCAGATTCCTGCCTTCTCTGGACTTATTATCTGTCTCAGATAAGGAGATGGAAGAACAGTGGAGCTGGGGCCAAAGGAAGTAAAGAGGACAGACATTGTGGTAGGGGACTTAGATAGCAATTTCTATCTGTCTGGATAGGTTTCACTTACATCTCATGCAATTCACATATAATTACACTATGATTTATTGGGAGAATTCACAATAATGTAAGCATGAAACTCAGTTGGCAGTCAGAGGGGATAGGAGAACAAACCATAAAGACAGAATGTTGAAAAGATTGAAGTAGATACAAGAGTCTGCAGCTGGGATCAGTTCCCAGGGAGGGGAAGACCACTTCTCTGAGTAAAAATTCCTGGTGGTTTTCACCAAAATCTGAAAATTTCAAGACCACTGGCACAGAGTTCTAAATGCACATCACTGCTTGATAGGTCCACTAGGCAGAAAACTCAATCAAATCAAACATTGGACACTATGAGAAAAATGGAAGACATTTGCCTAACAAGTACATCTCCAACATGTTGAGTCCATGTTCTTCTCCAGTGCACACAGGGCATTCTTCATGATAGCCCACATGCTGGGTCACAAAATATATGTCTATAAAAATACATAAGACAGAAATTATGTCAACTATGCTCTTAGACTACAATGTTTTGAAAGTGAGAATTAATCTCAAAGAGAAATGGGGAAAAACTCAAACAATTAGAAATTAAAAATAAAAAGTAAACAGAAAGAAATTTTATGTATAAAAAGACTATTTGAAAACAGAAATTCTGAAAAAAATAAAATAAAATAAAGATGCATAGTAAGGAAACATCAAATAGTAATGATGACAGGACTGGAGAGTTGGCCTTAAGAACTGAGCTTAGTGGGTGAGGACATGACTGGGAGGGGTTTAGGACATTGGTGGGGGAGAGTGGGAACTCTGGTGGAGGGCATAGGTTGGAACAATATACACATGAAAAATTCATAAGCAGTGTTATAAATTCTAATAACTCAATAGACATGGGAGAAATTAAAAATACTTGAAATAATAGGCATCTTATTGGACTTAATTCAGCTGCTTCACCTATGGACCTTCCAGAGAAGGTTATCAGGGTCACCTAGAATTTAGGTAGGCTTGTGCAGAGCCAGGTTTTATGTGTCCTGACCTTTTCCAGTTCTGGTTGCCAGTGTCTCCAGAAGTAGGTGGTTGGAACTGTTCTCTATTGATTGCCTCTACCTCTTGATCAGCTATCATCATGATGCTACTGATAGCACAGACATGGAGAAGGGAATAAAGGGAGCAGGAGTGAGGATTACTGCACGAGTTGTCAGCTGCCCTAAGTGATGGGAGAGAGATGTATCTCCACTGCCACAGGATTAGGGGTACGAGTTGTGCTTCTTTCTCAGCTCTCACTCCCGTCTTGCATGTACACACTACAGAACAGAGCTTGGTTCCTTGGAGACGTAAAAACCTCTAGAGTTGGGTCCGAGAGCAGAACATAATCCCTGGTCAGAGAGGGCTTTTAGAGGCTTGTAGGGATCTCACAGAACTTCATTGTAAGCATGAGGACCTGCAGAAATGAGGACCACAGGATAAGAGCTTGGTGGTGAAGAAGGAGGCCCGGGAGAGGATGGGTGGTGCCCAAAGATGAGGGTAAGACAGGAAGACAAGAGAAAGCAAGCATCTCAGTCTCATAGCACCTGCATCAAGCTTTGTTACTGGAGGGACATCTCTGGGGTTGTTCTTGAGGATTCCCAGTGTCAGACAGGGCCCAGACCCTTGTCCATGGTGAAATACTGCACTTGGGGACTCACTTTCTTTCTTTCTTTCTTTCTTTCTTTCTTTCTTTCTTTCTTTCTTTCTTTCTTTCTTTCTTTCTTTCTTTCTTTCTTTCTTTCTTTCTTTCTTTCTTTCTTTCTTTCTTTCTTTCTTTCTTTCTTTCTTTCTTTCTTTCTTTCTTTCTTTCTTTCTTTCTTTCTTTCTTTCTTTCTTTCTTTCTTTCTTTCTTTCTTTCTTTCTTTCTTTCTTTCTTTCTTTCTTTCTTTCTTTCTTTCTTTCTTTCTTTCTTTATTGAATCTCCACCACCAGAATTCCAGTATGCCCCTATACCACCCCTCCCCCCACCTATGTGGCAGATGATTTTCTCCTTAATCTCTCTCCGCTTTGATCACATTCAATATTTCGACAAAAGATCCAACATTATTATTTGGAATTTTCCCCAACATTCAGACCTGCCAAAAAGCATCATTAGACAATTCGTTTTCTGTTACTGATATGAAGAACATTTCTGATTTCTGATATTTTAGTAATAAGTCTGGAGAGATTTATGCCAAAAGCCACTGGGTTCTGAGATTGTCTTGTGTACCTCTGGGATCATGGTCGTTCAGGAGCCGTTTGTGGGTGGCAACTCAGGGCCTCGTCGGGGCAGGGAGAGGGGCCCATTCCAGCCCCCCATCCTGGGGGGGACTCACTTTCTTGTCGCAACTTTACCATTACAGTTGTGTCACCTCTCTGGGCCTCATTTTTCCTGCTTGTAGGGAAAAAAATGTACCAGATGGTTTCAGAAGTTTCTCTGTTATAAAAAGTTTATGATTCATGACTTTTTCTATGGTGTAAAAGGAATTAGGTCCTAAATATTATTATTCAGGGGTGTTTTTTGTCAGTATTTAGCTTGCATGTACAAAGTAAATGCCTTAGTCCTGTGTTTTGCGTATCTGAGGGTGTATGCCATTATTTGTTTGGGAGCAGTTTGTGCGGGGGGGCAAGCAATCTCTTCAGCAAAATTTTGAAGAGATTTTCATTCCCTCGCTATAGCACTTAAATGCTACACTTGTAAATCTGAGTGCTAATTACTAGAGATTAATTAGCCAGCAGGAAAGTACTTCTGCCTCAGCCCCCCAATTATTGAACTGTACTTGATAGTACTACCTGCAGGCTTGAGCTGTGATCCCGGGAGGTGGCACTCTTAGGAGGCCACAGGCAAGGCTTTTGACGATTCTCTGCTCATGTCTTCAGAACAGCTGTCAACGGAGGATGTCCTGAAAATAATTACATGAAAAACAAAGCAAACTCCGTAACTGGAGTTAGTCTGGCTAACGATCCCCAGGGACCAGGCTATTTCCCAGTGATTAAAGGTGGATAACGGGAGGTGACCCTCTTGGGTCTATTTCTGGCTTGATGAGAGGCTAGTGTCTTGAAATGGGGCAATCTGATCCACTTCACTTCTCTCTGCTTCTATCTGGGCCCATCCAAAGATACATTCAGTAGGGATATTGTGAGATTTAATCAATTATTATTTAAGGGCAGAAAGGTCCTTGGATGAAAGGCGTGAAGATAAAAGCAAAGTCCAGGTGTATTATGATCACTTTTCTATGCTCTCCTTTCTTCTATTAGTGACATGGGAATATAGCTGATGTGTGCATGCGTGCATTTTGTAGAACAGAAAAAAAACATGTAGAGAATT
Source organism: Sorex araneus (assembly GCF_027595985.1). Taxonomy (NCBI): domain Eukaryota; kingdom Metazoa; phylum Chordata; class Mammalia; order Eulipotyphla; family Soricidae; genus Sorex; species Sorex araneus. The sequence goes on along the minus strand of NC_073302.1, from coordinate 87,746,281 downwards.
ACATTTTCCAGACCAAGTGCCTATTCCTCTTTGGAACTCATGCTCCGTGGATTGGCTGGCGTTTGTGTCTCATTTATCTCTCTCTATTGGGTTGTCCTCTGTGTCTAATTTTCTCTGATTAATGAATCTCCCCTTTTGTCCTGCACAAATCTAGGAGGGTGACATTTATACAAGGTAATCATTTCCGTGCATTACCAAAAAGATTATTTATTGGTGGTGAGCCAGTGAAAGTAAGCACAATCTGTCATACAAATTTGACTGAGAATGAGCTGCTGTTTTCTTAGTGGAATTACTTGCTGATCAGTTTCTTTTGGTCTTCAAATTTGTGACTTATGGGGGAAAGACACGTGAGACTCTGCAGTTTGAGAGGGAAAGCCACCCCCAAAAGTGCTCAGGGGCCAGACTGAAAGTACAGACTGTAGGGCATTTGCCTCACATGTGGCTGGCTTATGTCTGATCCTCAGCATCCCTATGGTCCCCCAAACAAGCCAGGAGTAATTCCTCAGTGCAGAGATAGGAGTAACCCCTGAGCACTGCTGTATGTGGCCCACCCCCCACAAAAAAGAGAAAAATTTAAAAAGGCAGGTGTTCAGCAGCTTTGATGAATAACTTTCTAGCAAAGGGGGTGTGTGTCAGTGCAGAGCCTGTTTCACAGATGCTCAGGAAGAAAATCTACTGTGTGGCTATGTGGGTTAAACACAGAAGGACTCACAGAGGTTCCCTCGCACCCATTATGTTAGGACTATGTTTCTAGTATTAATGCCTAAAATTCTGCATTTGTCCTAGGACTGTAAACACTTGAGTGACCATAACTCTTAGTGTGTGCTAAAACACATGCATTTCTTCATTTTTTTTAAAGTTTAACTTGCTACTACTCTCACATGGCAGAAATGTGTGTCTTACTTACAAAAGTACCTCTTTCCTTTTATCCAAAATTATGTCTAACTCCTGTTTGTTGTTAAGACATTGCAGGGTCCATTTGGGTCTCTCATCCTGCCATCCATGTAAGCACCGGCTTTAGGACCATGTTTTCCTTGGTACTTCTGTGCCTCCTTGAGGCATGAGAAATCTCAGTGAGGTGGACACATAACTCAATGTAGAGGCTTTTAAAAATACTTATTCTATTTAAAAAATATTTTATTTAATATAGAAAAAGAACAGCAATTGTTGATACAATTGCAAGATTAAAATTGATGAGATAGCAAGGTTGCAATATCAATATCAATAGATCTAGAAAATAAATTTACGTGAACATTGTTTTGGAGGATTGCAGAGTTGATAAATCCTTGTCTAAAAATTTATTCAGCTTTTGGTTGCTTCAGGAGGTGTCATTTCCAGGTCTCCAAAATGGGCCATAGAGTCAGCAAGGTTGCAGATTCAGATGGTGGTGGGACTACTGAGGCTTCTGAAAGTATGGCGTTTAGGAAAGAGGCAGCCCTGACTCTGAAAACTACTCCCAGAGAACTTAGTCCAGGACACAATACCTGAAATTGTTTGGAGATTGGTGTCTCTGCAGAGAATATTTGTGAGGTGGTGTACATGAGCCATTAGCATAGCTGTAGTGCCGGGGAGGGGTGATGCTGTTTGAGCCTTCTTTGGTGCATATTCAACCTGCCTATAAAGGCTTTTAAAAAATTTATTCTTTTCTTAAGGACGTGGGGGTGCTCTTGGGAAGGTGGGAGGCACCGGCCCCTCCTGCCGCTGCTGAGATGTGACCCTGGGGGCTGCATGCACGTGCGGCTCCTCCGCAGCTGCACGAGTGTGAATCCAGACCCAGCTGAACCAAATTCAACATGGGCAGCTACTTGCAGAATGTCTCCAGCCTGAGAATCAAGCCTTGACCGCATGCCCGCCCAGGAGGGGAAAGGCATTTCTCTCTCTCGCCTGTCCCTTCCCGGGGATGAAGGGCGTGGGGACCGCCATATTATGATGACCACAGATGGGTTTACAAGCTTGCAATGATCCGATATCTGGAAGAAATCTCCCTGGACTTAGTTGTTAAAATACAGAAATGAGGTTGGCTGCGCGACCTCATTTCCCTTCACAACAGGTCTGACACTAGTGGGGTGTTCCTAACAATAATGGTGAGGATTGTGTTGAAACATTGAATGTAACCAAAGTAAATAGAAAGTAAAGTTAAATTTATCAGTTACAAGGGGGGAGTGCGGGGATGGGCGGGATGGGAAGCGTACTGTATTTTTTTTTCAGTGGTGGGATATGGGCACTGGTGAAGGGATGGTTGTTTCAGCATTGTATGACTAAGACTTAAGCCTGAAAGCATTGTAATTTTCCACATGGTGATTCAATAAAATAAAATTTAAAGAAACAGAAGACAAAGAAAAAATTATTCTTTTCTTTATTTACCACCTCCTCCCCCACACACTTTATTTAGACGCCGTGACTTGCAAAGTTTTTCAGGATGATTTGTTGCAGGTATTCAATATTCCAATACCTGCTCCACCCACTCCACCATTTCCCCCGCCATACCTCAAACCTACCCCCATACCAGGCCCACAATTAATTATTAAATGGCTTTTTACCACTAAATGGATAATGGAATGATCAAAAAATTTTTTCTTAAAAAAAATTAGTGAAAATTATTGTATCGCATCATGGGGACATAAAATCCTTGTCTTTGAAGTTACTAAGATGTGGTTACAAATTAAGCCTTCTGTGTTCATGTTTTTATTAATCAAGATTGGTTGGCTCACATGTTACATCCCATCCAATCTGGGGTGCTGCTACTGTATACTACTGGATTGTCACTGTATCACTGTCATCCCGTTGCTCATCGATTTGTTCGATTGGGCACCAGTAACGTCTCTCATTGAGAGACTTATTGTTTCTGTGTTTGGCATATCCAATACGCACGGGTAGCTTGCCAGGCTCTGCCGTGCGGGCTCCATACTCTGGGTAGCTTGCCGGCCTCTCCGAGAGGGGTGGATGAATCGAACTCGGGTCGGCCGCATGAAAGGCGAATGCCCAACCGCTGTGCTATCGCTCCGGCCCAACTGGATTGTCAGTGTTGCAAACTTTGGAAACGTCCTGTGACTGTGAAGGCAACCATGCACTACAAGAAATTCAGAATTTTTAACTATGTAGTACAGGTGGAGTTAAATTTTTAACTGGCTATGTCGAGAAATTTCTAAGGCCAGTTGATCTCTTTAGAGATTTATTTATGAGTCTCTGGAACAAAGCCAATAGAAGACCATACATGGTGCCAGAGGTGGTTCGTGTGCATGGTTACGGAGCTTCAGAAAGGAGAGGGAGGTTGGGGGAAGCACCCCATCTGGACTCGGAGAAGGCCTGGAGCTTTCAATCACAGGGACCCATCTGAGTTTTTTGGCAGGTTTAGTTTTTGTGAATTTCATCTCGAGGTGATGGAGTCTTACCAGAGTCTTATCAGTTTTACCTCTTACCAGAGGCATGACTGTAGCTTAGTAGGGGGTGGTGTGCTGGGAGTGTCTCATCCTTTTCTTTACTATTTTAACTTAGAAGTAGGCTTCAAATTTCTGTTCTTAGATCTTCTAAACCTTCCTAGAGACTTGGAAATAAAAATTGGAATCAGAACTCCTCTCTCTAAAACTCAGGATTTTTCTCTCTCCCAATCTTTCTAAAATAATTCTCTCTTTTGAGAAGAAACTCCAATTCTTCCAACCATTTTGACAATATGTTAAATCCTTCCCATTTATTCAAGAACTTGAGTTTTCAGAAGGTGGTACCAGGAAGATACTGGTACACTTTTTCTGCTTTGTATATGTCATAGCTTCTGAAGCAATAAACATTGATTTAACTCACTGAAAAGCAGAGGAAGGGAAAAAAGTTATTTTTTTCCCTTGAAGAAAAGGGATTTTTTTAAAAAGAGATATTTCAACATTATTACTCAACGGGACCCGGAAACAGAGATCCTCTGCCTGCTTCCCCTAATCTCCGGTGCCCCAGGATCATACCCAGACAACCCCACCTTATAGGGGCCAGATAAATACCTCATTGGCCGACCTCCACTACCTCCACTACCCAGCCACTACCATGCTCCAGGCCACTTTCCGGACCGACGTCATGAAACACTTAATACCAATTTTCCATAATTACCACACCATATTTGATGAGGAACAAATATGGTGTGAACTATGGGGACACCTGTAATGGCAATTAGAGGCCACCCTAAAGCCTCGATCCCTCTCAGAGAGCCCAGCAAGCTACTGAGAGTATCCCGCCTGCTCAGCAAAGCCTGGCAAGCTATCCAGGGTGTATTTGATATGCCAAAAACAGTAACAACAATGGGCCTCATTCCCCTGACACTGAAAGAGCCCCCAATACGGCAGCATTAAGAAGGATGTGCAAGGAGAAGCTGATAAAATCTCAGGGACGAAGTAGATTGCCAAAACAAAGAGTGACTAAAATGATTGTCTCTTCTTTCAATGCATGTATGCTGGCATCGAAAGCATCCATTGAGGACCTGATGGTGCAAGCATAGAAGATCAAGTACAACATCATTGTTCTGACCGAGACCAGAAGGCATCGATCACATCATGCCATTTTTGACACTGGAGAAGAACTGTTCCTCGGAACATGTGACAATAGAGGCGTTGGTGGTGTCGGTGTTTTTGTCAACACGAACTTGGCCATGAACATTGAGTCATTCGAATGCCTAACAACCTGAATCAGATGATTATGCTTGAATAGACGTGGCTCACTGCCGGCGGTTTCTATCTTTATCGTCTACACACCAACATCCAACTACAATGAAGAAGAAATTGAGAAATTCTACATGGGGCTGAAGAAGTTCTAGAAAGAAGATCACACCTTCTACAAGATTATTGTCGGTGATTTCAATGCCAAGATAGGACAGAGAAGGTCGCCTGAAGAACTCCACATTGGGACCCATGGCCTAGAATGGAATGAATAGGGTCAGAGACTGTCTGAGTTCATCATGTTGACCAAGACCATCCATGGTAACTCACAGTTCCAGAGGCCGAATCTAAACATTAAACATGGGAGTCTCCTGGTGGACAGTTCCACAACAAATCTGACCACATCATATCAATGACGGTTTTGCCTGACTGATGTCATTATTGTCCCAAAATTCCAAACGGGATCAGACCACTGTCACCTTCATGCAAAATTCTACTTCACAGAGAGGGGAGAAAGGACTGCAAATTTTAAGTTTAAGAAGAGAACTCCCAGAACGACCACCAACTGGGAGCTCTTCGGCACTATTGCAGCAATATGGGAAGATGCTATCATTGACAACATTGACGAGGAATACAATCGACATGGATAACATGGCAACACCTCTATGACTGTGCGAGAAATGCCGAGAGTGGGAAAGCCACAAACATATGCCTGTCTTCGGAAACTCTCGAGCTCATTCGCCAACGTGGTTTGGCAAGAGCCTCAGGCAATCACAAGTTAATGTCTGAGCTTGCAAAGCTGTGCAGAGAAGCTATAAAGTAAGACCTCAAAGATAGAAGAGCAGTAGTGTTGGCCCATACGGCAGACCCGGGAAAATAATTCGCAATGCTCATCTGTCCTTCACCAACTACAAGACCAAGATGACTGCCCTCCAATGTCCTGATGGATTTATCACATCTTCCAGAAGGGCAATGGAGAGGATTATTCATGAATTCTACTCAGATCTCTTCGACAGCCACATCCACCTGCCACATACCAAATTCCTCAGGATGGATATGTTGTTCACAACGTCCTCCCTTCCGAAATCTGACATTCCATTTTGTCAGTAAAGACGCGTACAGCACCCAGTGCACACAAGGTCAAACCCGAACACCTGAAGAATCTGCCGCCAGTACTCATCAATACACTGGCTCGGCTCTTCACATGCTACCTGTCTGAATGCAAGGTTCCATCCCAATGGAAAACCAGCAGGACTGTTCTGTTGTACAAGAAGGGAGACATCCACAACATTGGCAACTATTGCCCAATCTGCCTGTTGTACACCATCTACAAGTTGTTCACTCAAGTCATCCTGAATAGAATAGGCAGAACACTAGATGAAGAACAACCATGCAAGCAAGCCAGGTTCTGAAAAGGATTCAGCATGATAGAAAATATCCACACAGTGACCAAGTTCATTGAAGTTTCGCAAGAGTTAAGATGCTGCTCTGTCTAACGTTCATCAATTTTAAGGCCTTTGATTCTGTTGAGACTGAAGCGTTCATCGAAGTCCTAGCCAGACAGGGCATTCAAACTCAGTACATCAAGATCCTTTTCAAGCTGTATTACAGATTCACTACCAGGATCTCAACATTTCACAAGGAAGTGATCATTGATGTAAAGAGAGGGGTTCGTCAGGGTGATACCATTTCACCGAAACTGTTCAGTGCCACCACTGAGAACGCCATGAGACGACTGGAATGGGAAGGAATGGGAGCAAAGATAAATGGTTGGCAACTACACCACCTCCGCTTTGCTGATACATCATTTTCATAACACCAAACATTAGCCAAGCCGTACAAATGCTGGCCGATTTTGACTGCGAGTGCGGAAATGTCAGACTGCAGCTGAATCTCATCAAGACAATGTTTGTGAAAAATGAACAACTCCCTGATGTTCCATTTGCTCTCAATGCAGCGAACATCTCTGAATGCATCAGCTATGTGTACCTGGGTCGAGAACTCAACATGAGAAACGACTTGGCGCCAGAACTGCGCAGGAGGAAGAGAGCAGTGTGGAATGCCTTCAAGAGCGTTGAAGAAGTTGTTAAGAGGATGAAGAACCTCCAGCTCCAGGCACATCTTTTTGACTCTACTGTTCTTCCTGCACTAACATATGTCTCAGAGACCTGGGCCCTACGAAAACAGGATGAGAATGATGAGAATGTTATTTGGGTATCCCAAAGAGGAATCGATAAAGCTATGCTTGGAGTATCACATTTCACTCAAGTGAGAGAAGGAATCCTGAGTTCTGACCTCCATCGATGATCAAGATTCAGGGACGCTGTCTCATTTGCAAGGTGTTGACAATTAGATGGGCCGGACACGTAACACGATTTAGAGATGACCACTGGACTAGAGTGGTTACCGACTGGATCCCACGGGATGTCAAAAGACTGTGTGGCCGCCCACCTACGAGATGGTCAGACTTCTTGTCAAAACTCTGAATGAATGGTTTGAGGCTCTTTGTGTTCCTGGGGCGTGCAGAAACCATTGGGCTACACTACACGTGACAGGGACAAATGGAGACGTTACTGGTGCCCACTGGAGCAAATCGAAGATCAATAGGATGACAAGTTATTACTCATTTAGTTTTAAATAGTAATGGGTTTTGAGTTTCATATTGTGGATTTTTCAGTCATATCCATAGGCAGTGGGGTGGCATAGAGAATTATAACATGTTATGAGCCAAGAATCAGGAAGATTAGTCTGAAAGTTGTTACCGGTGATAGTTTGGGAAAATCTAAGAATAAAACTTTAGAAAGTTATTGTAAAAGACTGGATGAGAGATAATAAAATTTTGATTCTGAAATGCCACTGATTGTTTAATGCTTCACTTTAAAAAATTTAGTTTTGAAGCCACACCTGGTGGTGCCCAGTACTTACACGAGGCTCTGCACTCAGGGATCACTCCTTGCAGGGCTCAAAGGACCATATGAGGTTCCAGGGATGGAACTCAGGTTGCCTTCTTTCAAGGCCAGTGCCTTACCTGCTGTGCTCTCTCTCTGGCCCCAAAGCACCATTTTAATAGGAAGTTTTGACATACATCAGTTAGAAGTTATGTCAGAAGTAAAGAAGGCAAAATTAATGAATTCTTCACTTGTATGGACTCTTCCCAAGGCCCTACTATATTTTTTTTGTACCTATAATATAATGACTATTTTAAAATAAGAGCTTCCTGCCCTTGTAGAGGCAGATTGGTGGGAGGCAAAAGGCAGGGGGTAGGGACTGGAGGGTGGGGATAGGAATTGGTGGAGGCAAGTGGACTTAATTGGTGAAAGTATCAGTGTTGAATCATTGTATGCCTGAAACCCAATCATGGTAATGTTGTAATTTCACAGTGACTAAATAAGAAAATAAAAAAAGAGTTTCGAGCAGTGAAGAAATCCAGCAGTCACCACACTGGAGACTCCTCTGGGTCCCATAACGAGCCGGTATCTTCGGGACGTCCCAGATGGAGCAGATGCAGTCTCCCCACCTTCTCCAGAAGGAATCCTGGTGACCATGAGCTTCTACAAGCACGGCTCCAATATGTGGCTGCAGGACCGTTTCTCAGGATCTTTCCAGATATACAAAGTGAGCAACAGAAAATAAATGATCTAGCGTCTTCCCCTGCCCCAAAGTAGAGAGAGAGCAGTGACACACAGGGCCTCATCGGGCGGGGGAACCAGCCCCTCTCCCCACCCCGATGAGGCCCCAAGTTGGTGCTCACGAATGGCTCCTGGCTCCTGAATGGCCTTGATCCCAGAGGCACACAGACCTATCTCAGAGCCCAGCAGCTTTTGGCAGAAGTGCATCTGGACTGAGCATTAAATTACAGCGCCATGCCACCCCAGGTGGGGAAAGGTGTTTGTCCCTTCCGCCTTTTCCCCCTGGCAGCACAGTGGCCGCCAGAGCCTATTGGACAGCTAGGTATGAAACTGCAGTGACTTGACACTTGGGGCCTCATGGGATGGGGTTGAACCATCCCCTCTCCTCTCCCCGATGAGGCCCAGAGTTGCTGCCCACAAACAGCACCTGCCTCCTGAATGGCCATGATCCCAGAGGCACACAAACCAATCTCGGAACCCAGAGGCTTTTGACAGAAATCCCTCCAGATTTATTACTAAAATATCAGAAATCCAAAATTGCGCTGCGCCACGTGACATCATATGGTCGTCATAATCAGCAATAGAAAACAAATTATCTAATGATGACTTTTTGGCAGGTCTGATTGTTGAGGAAAATTCCAAATAATAAGTCTTTTGTCAAAATATTGAATGTGATCAAAGTGGAGAGAGAGAGAGTAAAGTGGAAATCATCTGCCACATAGGCAGGGGGAGGAATGGGAGGGGCCATATACTGGGGTTCTTGGTGGTGGAAAATGTGTACTGGTGAAGAGATGGGTGTTTGATTATTGTATGACTGAGACTTAAACTGTAAAGCTTTGTAACTGTTCTCATGGTGATTCAAAATACTAAAAAAAAAAAGTTTCCCCTAAATTGTATAACCTTTACTTGACATAAAGGGAAGGATTCAGCAGGGTGATACCATTTCACTGAAACTTTTCAGTGCCATCCTTGAGAACATCATGTGAGGACTGGAATGGGAAGGAATGAGTGAAGATAGAGGGTCGACAACCACACCACCTCTACTTTGCTGATGACATTGTTCTAATAACACCAAACATTAGCCAAGTGGCACAAATGCTGGCCAACTTTGTTCGTAAGTGTGGAAAGGTTGAACTATAGCTGAATCTCATGAAGATGATGTTCATGAGAAACAGACTAGTTCCTGATGTTCCATTTGTTCTCAACGGAATGAACATCTCCGAATGCAGCAGATATGTGTACCTGGGTCGAGAACTCAACATGATAAACAACCTGGCACCTAATCGCACAGGAGAAAGAGATCAGTGTGGAACACCTTGCATCGAAGAAGTGGTTAAGAGAACAAAGAAACTCCGGCTCCAGGCACATCTTTTTGACTCCACCGTTCTTTTTTTTTTGGGGGGGGGTCACACCTGGTGATACACAGGGGTTACTCCTGGCTTTGCACTCAGAAATTACTCCTGGCGGTGCTCAGGGGACCATATGGGATGCTGGAAATCGAACCAGTGTCAGCCGCGTGCAAGGCAAATGCCCTACCCGCTGTGCTATATCTCCAGCCTCCTTGACTCCACCGTTTTTTCTGCACTAACATACGCCTCAGAGACCTGGACCTACGAAAACAGGATGAGAATGCTATTTGGGTATCCCAAAGAGGAATTGAAAGAGCTATGCTTGGAGTATCACATTTCACTCAAGTGAGAGAAGGAATCTGGAGTTCTGATCTCCATCGACGATGAAAAATCAGGGATGTCTCGTTTGCCAAGGCGTTAAAAACCATATGGGCCCGACACGTAGTGCGATTTAGAGACGACTGCTGGACCAGCACTGTTACTGACTGGATTCCATAGGACGTCAAAAGACTGTGTGGCCACCCACCTACGAGATGGTCAGACTTCTTCGTCAAAACCCTGAATGAACGGTTTGAGGCTCTTTGTGTTCCTGGAGTGAGCAGATACCTCTGGGCTACACTAGCATGCAACAGGGATGAATGGAGACATTACTGGCACCTGCTTGAGCAAATGGAAGATCAATGGGATGACAAGTAACAAGTGACAAGACTTAAAACTAAAACTTTATTTTATTCCCTGAAAAAGTGAAAAAAAAAATAAAGAATTCAAAAATTGAGTTGAAATAGCAGTGTATTATTCTGCAGTGTCCTAGGTATTGTGAAATATACAAAGATGACAGAATATAGTTATGGCTATAAAAGAGACATTAACCCTAGCATCAGAAAAGGAAAGAAGACATTTTTTTCTCATCGTCATTCTGAATATTGATCAGAGGCATGAACCCAAAGTCTTGTTATTAGTTTTGAAATGTCTGATAATAGCAATGCTGTTTTTACATGATAAATGAACATATTTTATATGAATGTATTAATTGCTTATCAGTATTTTGACATTACACAAAATGGTGTCTGTAAAAGGCTGTTTTTCTTATAGGTTCTTTTCATGTTAATTTAATTTTATTATTTATAAATAACCGTTTTCAATATTATTTATTACCAAAAATAATACACACATGATCGCATTTGCTTGGAATAAAGTTAATGTAACTTAGTGAATTTTTCTTAACTTGATACTACTTTATAATCTAGAAGTAAATTTAGATTTCACGTTTGCAAGGCATACTATATTTTAAAATAAGTTCTTAACTTAATTTTGGTGTTTAAAAAATTAACTTTATATTAGCATTGGGGGGACTGAATTATGGTTGGACTTCTTGACAGTGATTACCTGAACCATGTCCTCTATTCTACAGTGCAGATAAAAATTGTTATGGGGATTCTTTCCTCCCCTTTATTTTATTGAGTGGACAATAACCTCTTCTCAAAATAAGAGGTACTTAGGTGGGTTGATGGATATCTACTCATAGTACTTGACTTACCAATATATCTGAGCACTTACATAAGTGAGAATATTCATTTTAAGACCAAATAGGATTTGAGAACCAAATTCAAATTTGTTTTTGATACTAATGGGAAGAACCTGATAATTGAGTTAAACCTGTATCGATTCCTTTCATTCTCACTGTGCTGTTCGTTCACACTTAATATCTCCACTGAACAGTTGCTGCCAATGCTTAGATTGGTAAATAGTGTGAGTATCAGCCCTGGTTGCACCAATCCACACTAAGATCCTTGCCTGAACACTGAGTAGCTTTGAAACCCTGTGTGCCTTCAGCAACCTTTCTGGGTCTTAGTTTACTCATAAATAGTGTTTTTATCTATTGTCAGTTGTGAAAATTTTCATTATGAAGTTTGAAACCTCATAAATAGAGTTGAGGGATAGGATGATGACTCAAGGGGCTGAAGCATGAGATTTCCATGTGGGGGCCTGGGCTGGGTCCCCGGCACCGTATGGTCTCCTGAGCATCAGAGCTGTAGTCTCTGGCTCAGAGTCTCCCTCTCCCCAGATAGAGTTGTTTTAGATTCAGTCCAGGATTAGATTTACTTACGCAAATCCAAAGATATGAGTATCAGGTGATGCTAAATGAACAGATCCAGTGAAAAAGCGTGGCAAGCAGTTTGATTTTGGTAATTTTCATCTGTGTATACAATATATATGTGGTTCAGTTTTAAAATGTAATTCTTGACCTCAAGCAGTGCTGGGGGCCTCAGATAATCCCTGGTAAAGCAGGGCCCAAACAACACTGCATCCTAGGCTCCTTGCATTGAACCACAGCTGAGGTGGCTTAGAGTACCTGTGAGGCCAAACAATCCCACTCCTTATCACAGACACACCTAAAAGAAAAGTCTGCCCAGTTTAAGTCAATTACGTTATCTTTATAATTTCTTTTTTAAAAAATTTTATTTTATTGAATCACCATGTGGAAGGTTACATAGTTCTCAGGGTTATGTCAGTTATACAATACTCAAACACCCTTCCCTTCACCAGTGCCCATATTCCACCACCAACCCCAGTATACCTCCCGCCCTCCCCGCCCCCAAAAGTGATAAATTTCACTTCTTTCTGTCTTTACCTTGGTTACATTCCATGTTTCAACTCATAACTCACTATTGTTGTTGGTGTTTCCCCCCACAAAAAAAGACAGTCCTACTGCTAAGGAAGCATTTGATAATTAGTTTTCCATTGCTGAGAATGTAGCGATATTAAGTCCCGCTGTTCCAGGTACATAACTTTTTCCCCCCCCCTCCTTCCTGCACCACCGAGTTCCTGCCTGTTTAGTAATCCTCATAATATGATTGACACCACGCTGCCCGACAAAGGGAGAAAAAAACCGAGAAAGAGGGTTATTTCCCATCATCAGCCAGCGTGGGGCTATGGCTTAGTTGATAGCCTAGCAGCATGTCTGCAAGCAGTTTCTGGAGCCAAAAGTAATGCGCTGGTATCGGCCCCGGCTCGAGACTCCACCAGAATCCCGCTGTTCTAAGTACATAATAGTTTAAAATTTTTTTTTCCCCTTATATCCCGTTCCTGCGACACCAAGTTCGTGTCTGCTTAATGGACATCATAATATGGCTGATGCCACGCCGCATTTCTTCCCGAGAAAGAAGGACATTTCTTCTCCTCAGCTGGCGTGGGGTTATAGCTTAGTTCAGTCAGATGGTTGCTACTTTGATTGCCTTCAATATTTCAACAAAATACTTACTATTTTTGTTAGGATTTTCCCCCCTCAAAGTCCGACCCGTTAAAAAGGAACCATTTCATATTGTTGATGATTAGATGACATTGGGTTGCGCGGCCATTGCTGTGGCCGCATGGTTTTGGATTTCTGTATAAAGTTCAGGGAAAATTCTGCCAGAAATTACAACACTGCAAGCTTTTACCCTTTTTTGGTGCTCATAAGATGGACAAATCTAGAGAGAGATACCCTTCCCCGTTGGTGCAGCCTGGAGTAAAATCTCAGTTCACATTCTGGAAGTATTTCAGTGGGCTGCTGGTGTCCAAAGCAGCTCATTTGGGCTCCTCGGTCTTATTTGAGCGGCAGCCACGTGAAAAGGCGCGCACGTGGGTCTGCTGGGCTTAAGTATCGGCCAGGGGCGGGGGCTATCTTTATAATTTTTATGCACATATCTCTCCCATAGAGTCTCTCTTTCTACCCAGCTCTCTAACCTTCTAAGAACCTTCTACTGTGTTCCTGCCCACTCTTCACACAGCTCTTGCTGTCTAGGGCTATTCATGGCCTGTCATAAGAGTTTAGGGCTTTGGGGTACATTGGTAATGGAAATATGCCCTGGTGGAAGGACTGGTGTTGGAACATTATATGACTGAAACCCAATCATGAGCAACTTTGTAACTGTGTATCTCACTGTGGTTCAATTAAAGAAAAAAAAAAGTTTAGGGTTTGTCTCCTTGTTTATTTCTGATGATGCAATTTATTGAATATATTCCTTATTTAATTCCATACAGCAAAACAGAACTGTAAGCTCTCTTAAGGAAGGGATTATGTGTGAAACAATCTTTGTATTTCCCGAGCTGTATGGACAAGTCTTTTTATTTCCTATGCCTGGCATGGGCTTGTTCAGAGTTTACTGATTGGAACCTGTTGGTTACACCCCAAGCAAGGACCAAATAACTGTGGGAATATGTAGGGAGTCAATGCCTTACTGTTGATGGTTAACATCTGTTTAGTTTCCTTTGCTAATAATCTGTTTTCAACTTATCCAGAGACTCAGGGTTCATTGTCCCGGTTCTTGTTGCCAGCTCCCTACTGGGTCTCCTTGGAGAACCCAGATTAGAGGTAGCAGCAGGACTGTCAGAAGTGAACTGTAAGTCTATTCCTCTGCCGAATGCAGACACACATCACTAAACAGGGATTTTATAGAAAGCCAAGCATTCAAGTAAGGCTGGTGAAGCATGGGAGTGGTAAGGGAACATCAGAAATTCCCTCCACACCAACCCCACCAAATTGACTTGGTGCCTGACACCTGGGACTGTCTAGGCTGTGAGTGGAAAACTCTTGTAGGCAGAGGTCAACTTTGTACTCACGGTCTTTTGCAGAATCCCTGAGAAGTGGTTGACCTTAGAGGCAACTCTTGATGAGAATGCCTAAATCTTTCTAACCTGTTGGGCTTGTTTACATTTGTGCTTTATGGATTTCTTCGTGGAGAAGCATTTTAAAGAAACACAAAAAGCTTTCCACCCCAGAGACACTCCAGAGGTGGAAGCTTAGGCAGATAGTTTTCTTTTCTCTGTTTGTTATTTTCCTTCCAGGATGAAATATTTCTTTTCCCCCTGAGTATCTGGATTTTGTGATTTGGGAAATGCTTGGGTTTAACGGTTTGAACTTATAAAAATAATAGTTATTTGGGGATAGTCAACTCTTTTATCTGTGGGAAAATGGGGGAAGTGGAGTGACTTCTATAGCTTCTTAAAAGCCTCACTTTCCCAAAGTGCTGTTTTTTTAAACTATCATAAGCCAAATTTATCATGGGGATAATGTAATAAAGACAAATATTCAACCAATAATGAAAAGCTAAGTAAACGGGTATGTTTAAGCTCTATTATATGCAGGGGAGTACATTAAGGCAGATCTAAGAGACACTTTAATGGATTTAACATTAGCAATCAGACCTGGACTTGGTATAAATCAAACACCATTGCATTTCAGTCTAATGCACACCCACTCATTCATTAGCACCATTCAACGCAGATTATAAATATTAGCCAAGAAACCTTCAGTTCTTGAGATTCTTTCCACAGACACAGCAATAATTGAACAATAATGATGACAATTTTATTTTTATGAATCGTTATGCCTTACTTTTATTGATTTGCTCTTGGGCCCAGAGAAAGCTTCCTCAGCCAGTATACAACAGGAAATGGTTATAGCATTATCAGATAGGCCGTAAAGACATAAATAAAATAAAGGAGGGTAGGAATGATGGCAGGACTCAGCAAGCTGCTGATATAAGCAAGAATTACTTCTCTTACTCCCAACAATAGAGTAACTTAAATTATCTCCTCTCTCTGTCATCCCCCTTCTCATTCCCAATGCAGTGAAAGAAAAAAATAAATTTGCATTGACTTTGGACCTGAACACTTTGGAGTTCTTATATCAGTTAGAAAGAAATGAATAGGTGGGAATGAATAACCTACTTATGCATTGCATAGAAATCAGGGTCACATCCTTCAGGAACATAGCCTTTCAATATCTATTTTGATGATGTTAGGTTTCAAAATAACAAAGGCAGCATAACCTTTTGAGAAGATTCCATCTGTACCTTACTGCCTACGTCTTCTCTGGAGCACAAGAAGAGCTGATGTGTCAGCCAGCACCCCTGCCCTTTAGCTCACAGTAGTCACACTGAGCATCATGGGGACCAATAAGAAGGGAACATGGATGTAGATTTGCACATGGGTTTCTTTAGCTCCCCGCTTCTCACAGATGCCAGATGTGTTATTTAATATCCATTCTCTCCCATCCCCATTGGCAAACAGGATTTGTACTTTCGTTCATTTGCTGAATTGAGAGATTATTATTCCTCTGCAACTCCAAGCAGTAAAGCACTGCTAGATCCAGTCAAGAAAGGGACGATGGCAAGAAAAAATGTCATCTGGGAGACTCAAGTTGGTGACGGCGCAGGGACGCAGGTGCTCGGACGGCTGGAGCGCTGAGCTGCAGGGTACAACGACACAGAAACTGCATAATTTTGTGGGAGTGAAAGCAAATATCATTTCTTAAAGCACTTTTCAAGTTCAGCCCGGCTCCCGGAACTGCTGTGGAGCCCCAAGTTTCGGGCAAGAGCAGCCGGCACAGGTGGCAGGTACCACGCGGGCCAAGCCCCGCCAAGACTAAACCTCGGTCTGCTCCGGGGCTCAGAGCCAGGGCTGCCAGCTGCTGCCTCTGCCACCGCCCCTGCGGCTCGGAGCACTGGCCGGGGAGCTCTGTCGTGTCTGCGTACATCTCAGAAGGAGTGCCTTTCGGCCAAACCGACCTGGCACCCTGCGGAGCGTCGGCGGCAAGTGGGACCTGTGAGGATGGCAACAGTGTGGCTGCGAGGCCAGAGCTGGCAGAGCGGGTGGCTCTGCACCTGCCGCTGCCCTACGCCCTCAGGCTTCTAGACACCCCAAACTGAGGTGCCTCTGGCTGGACTCCAGCAACTTGGGACCAAGTTTTCTGGGGAAATTAAACTGCCCAAACTTAGCTCAGTGAGAACCACGACCACAAGCCACCTCCGGCTCAAAAGAAGTCAAAAGCTGCAGTAAATCTTTTTTTTTTTTTGACTTTTTTTTTTTTTTAGTTCATCAGCTTTTTTTTAAATCTGGACTTTATTGATCTAATAAAATTACATTAAGAATTGAAATGAATTACACATTATTGTGCTCATGTTTCCCCCATAAAAAGTTCGAGAACCCATCCCTTCACCAGTGCCCATTCTCTACCACCAGTAAACCCAGCATCTCTCCCACCCTCCCCAGTCCCGTCTCCCCGCGCCCCCCCACACTGCCACTATGGCAGGGTATTCCCTTTTGTTCTCTCTCTCTGATTAGGTGTTGTGGTTTGCAATAAAGGTCTTGAGTGACCACTGTGTTCAGTCTCTAGTCTACATTCGGCATGCATCACCCTTCCCCTGCATGACTTCCAACCACATTTTACTTGGTGTTCCCTTCTCTGAGTTGCCCAGAATGAGAGACCAGCCTCCAAGCCATGGAGTCAACCTCCTGGTACTTGTTTCTATTATTCTTGGGTGTTAGTATCCTAGTCTATTATTCTATATTCCACAGATGAGTGCAATCTTTCTATGTCTGTCTCTCTCTTTCTGACTCATTTCACTTAGCATGATACTTTCCATGCTGATCCACTTATATGCAAACTTCATGACCTCATTTTTTCTAACAGCTGCATAGTATTCCATTGTATAGATGTACCAGAGTTTCTTCAACCAGTCATCTGTTCTAGGGCACTCAGGTTTTTTCCAGATTCTGGCTATTGTAAACAGTGCTGCGATGAACATATAAGTGCAGATGTCATTTCGACTATACTTTTTTGCTTCTCTGGGATATATTCCCAGCAGTGGTATTGCTGGGTCAAATGGGAGTTCAACCTCTAGTTTTTTGAGAATTGTCCATATTGTTTTCCAAAAGGGCTGAACTAGTCGGCATTCCCACCAGCAGTGTAGAAGGGTCCCTTTCTCCCCACATCCTCTCCAACAGTGGTTGCTTTTGTTCTTTTGGATGTGTGCTAGGCTCTGTGGTGTGAGGTGGTATCTCATGGTTGTTTTTTTTTTGTTTTTTCTTTTTCTTTTTAGGTCACACCCGGCGATGCACAGGGGTCACTCCTGGCTAATGCACTCAGGAATTACTCCTGGCGGTGCTCGGGGGACCATATGGGATGCTGGGATTCGAACCCGGGTCGGCCGCGTGCAAGGCAAACGCCCTACCCGCTGTGCTATCACTCCAGCCCCTCTCATGGTTGTTTTGATCTGCATCTCCCCTGATGATTAGTGATGTAGAGCACTTTTCATGTGCCTTTTGGCCATTCGTATCTCTTCCTTGGGAAAGTTTCTGTTCATTTCTTCGCCCCATTTTTTGATGGGGTTGGATGTTTTCTTCTTGTAGAGTTCAACCAGTGCTTTATATACCCTTGATATCAACCCCTTATCGGATGGGTATTGTGTAAGTATCCTTTCCCATTCTGTAGATAGTCTTTGTATTCTGGTCACTGTATCTTTTGCGGTGCAGACGCTTTTTAGTTTAATGTAGCCCCATTTGTTGATGTCTGTTTTTACTAGATTGCTTAGTTCCGTGTCATCTTTGAAGATACCTTAATCTTCAATATCGTGGAGGGTTTTGCCAACCTTGTCTTCAATGTACCTTATGGTTTGTGGTCTGATGTTGAGGTCTTTAATCTATTTTGATATGACTTTTGTGCATGGTGTCAGGTCGAGGTCTAAGCCCATTCTTTTGCATGTGGTTGTCCAGTTGTGCCAGTACCATTTGTTAAACAGGCTTTCCTTTCTCCACTTCACATCTCTTGCTCCCTTACCAAAGATTAGATGATCATACATTTGAGGTTGTGTGTAGGGATATTCCACCGTGTTCCATTGGTCTTTGGTTCTGCTTTTGTTCCAGTACCATGCTGTTTTAATTGTTACCGCTTTGTAGTAGAGTTTAAGGTTAGGGAGGGTGATGCCTCCCATCATCTTTTTCCCAAGAATTGTTTTAGCTATTCGTGGGCGTTTATTGCTCCATATAAATTTCAGGATTGCTTGATCCGTTTCTTTGAAGAATGACATGGGTATCCTTATAGGGATCGCGTTAAATCTATATAATGCTTTGGGGAGTATTGCCATTTTGACAATGTTTATTCTCCCTATCCATGAGCAGGGGATATGTTTCCATTTCCTCATGTCCTCTTTTATTTCATGGAGAACCGTTTTATAGTTTTCTTTGTAGAGGGCCTTTACTTCTTTAGTTAAGCTGATTCCAAGGTATTTGATTTTCTGGGGCACGATTGTGAATGGGATTGCTTTTTTCATGTCCCTTTCCTCTGTCTCATTGTTTGCATATAGGAAGGCCATGGATTTTTGGGTGTTGATTTTATAGACTGCGACTTTACTGTACAGGCCAATTATTTCTAAGAGTTTCTTACTAGAGCTTTTAGGCTTCTCTAGGTATAGTATCAGATCGTCTGCGAATAATGAGAACTTGATTTCTTCCTTTCCGATCTGAATCCCCTTAATATCTTTTTCTTGCCTGATGGCTATTGCTAATACTTCCAGTACTATATTAAAGAAAAGTGGTGAGAGTGGGCATATTTGTCTCGTCCCTGATCTTAGAGGAAAGGCCCTTAGTTTTTCTCCATTGATGATAATGCTTGCCATAGGTTCGTGGTAGATGGCTTTGACAGGAAAGTTCCTCCAAAACCCATTTTGGTGAGAATTTTTATCATGAATGGGTGTTGGATCTTGTCAAATGCTTTCTCTGCATCTATTGATATGATCATATGGTTTTTATCTTTACTTTTGTTGATATGATGGATTATGTTGATTGATTTCCGAATGTTAAACCATCTTGCATCCCCAGGATGAATCCCACTTGGTCATGGTGTATGATCTTTTTGATGAGTTGTTGGATTCTATTTGCTAGTATTTTGTTGAGGATCTTTGCATCGGTGTTCATCAAGGATATTGGTCTATAGTTTTCTTTGTTAGTGGTGTCTTTGTTTGCTTTTGGTATTAGGGAGATATGTGCCTCATAGAAACTGTTCGGAAGGGTTCCTGTCTTTTCAATTTCCTGGAAACGCTGGAGGAGAACTGGCAACAAGTCTTCTTTAAATGTTTGGAAGAATTCACCAGTGAATCCGTCTGGACCTGGGCTTTTGTTTTTGGGAAGACTTTTGATTACAGTTTCGATTTCCTTGATATTTATGGGCCTATTCAGGTATTTCAAGTCTTCTTGGTTCAGTCTTGGGAGATTGTAGGAATCAAGGAATTCGTCCATTTCTTTTAGGTTTTCTTTTTTCGTGGCATACAGACTTTCAAAGTAGTCTCTGATGATATTTTGAATCTCCTTGGTTTCTGTTGTGATGTCCCTCTTTTCATTTCTGATTTGGTTTATTAGGGTTTTCTCTCTTTCTTTCTTTGTGAGTCTTGCTAGCGGTTTATCAATCTTATTTATTTTCTCGAAGAACCAGCTCTTTGTCTCATTGATCTTTCGGATTGTTTTTCGGGTTTCCATATCGTTAATTTCTGCTCTACGTTTTATTATTTCTTTCCTTCGATCTGGTTTGGGTTCCTTTTGCTGGTCCTCTTCTAAGATCTTGAGCTGCGAAGTCAAGCTATCTATATAGGCCCTTTCTTCTTTTCTGAGGAATGCTTGCAGAGCTATAAATTTCCCCCTTAATATAGCTTTAGCTGCGTCCCATAGGTTCTGGTAGCTTGTGTCTTCATTCTCATTTGTTTCAAGGTATTTTTTGATTTCTTCCTTGATTTCCTTCGTGACCCACTCATTGTTCAATAGTGAGTTGTTTAATTTCCAAGTGTTTGATTTGGTTCTCCGTGTCTGTGCGTGATTAATTTCCATCTTCAGTGCATCATGGTCTGAGAAGATAGTTTTTTAAATTTATTTTTTTTAATAGTTTATTTTAAATTAGTGAGTCAACGTGAGGGTACAGTTACAGATTTATACATTTTTGTGCTCATGTTTCCCCCATACAGAGTTCGATAACCCATCCCTTCACCAGTGCCCATTCCCCACCACCAGTAAACCCAGGGTCCCTCCCACCCTCCCCAGTCCCGTCTCCCCCCACCCCAAACTGCCACTATGGCAGGGTATTCCCTTTCGTTCTCTCTCTCTGATTAGGTGCTGTGGTTTGCAATAAAGGTGTTGAGCGGCCATTGTGTTCAGTCTCTAGTCTACATTCGGCACGCGTCACTCCTCCCCCGAATGACCTCCAACCACATTTTACTTGCTGCTCCCTTGAGAAGATAGTTGATACAATTTCTATCTTCCCGATTCTATTAAGGTATAATTTGTGACCCAGAACGTGGTCTATTTTGGAAAATGATCCATGTGCGCGGGAAAAGAATGTGTATTCTTTCTTTTTGGGGTATATAGCCCTGTATAGGTCTATTAGCCCTGAATCTTCCATTTCTTCCTTCAGAGCCATTGTTTCCTTGCTGAGTGTTGTTCTTGTCGATCTATCCAGAGGTGATAAAGCAGTGTTGAAGTCTCCTACTACTATCGTGTTGCTAGTTATGTCCTCCTTGAATTCTGTTAGGAGTTCTTTTAAGTATTTAGCCTGGTCGTTCATTAGGTGCGTATACGTTTAAGAGTGTGATTTCTTCCTGTTGTACATATCCTTTGATGAATAGGAAATGACCTTCGCTATCCCTTCTAATCTTTTTCAGCCTGAAATCTATGTTGTCGGATACTAGTATGGCCACCCCCGCTTTTTTGAGGGAGCTGTTTGCTTGCAGGATTGTTTTCCATCCTTTGATTTTGAGTCTGTGTTTGTTCTGACTATTCAGATGTGTTTCTTGTAGGCAGCAGAAAGTTGGGTTTAGTTTCCGAATCCATTTTGCCTCTCTGTGCCTCTTGATTGGTGCATTTAGACCGTTAACATTAAGAGAAATTATTGTCATGGGATTTTGTGCCATTTTTCTGTAGGGTTTGTTGTTCTTATAGGTCTTTTTCCTTGTCTTATAGTAGCCCTTTGAGTCCTTCTTTTAAATTTGGTCTTGAGTCTATGAAGTTCCTGAGCTGTTGTTTCTCCGTGAAATAGTGTATGGTTCCTTCAAGTTTAATTGAGAGTTTAGCCGGGTAAAGTATTCTTGGTGAGGCTTTCATTTCATTGAGTTTTTTCACTATATCCCACCATTGTCTTCGGGCTTAGAAGGTTTCTTCTGATATGTCTGCTGTGAATCTAAGGGGTGCTCCTTGTATATGATCTCCTTCTTTGATCTTGCTGCTTGCAGTATTGTGTCTCTATCCATAGCATCCATCATTCTGACTATGATATGCCTTGGGGATTTTTTATTTGGGTCCCTTTTAGCTGGTACCCTTCGGACTCCTTGGATCTGGATGTCCATATTTTCTAGCTCTGGGAATTTCTTAGCAATGATGTCTTTAATTGTGTTTTTTTCATTAAGATTTGTCCCCTGTGTTTCTGGCACTCCAATGATTCTTATGTTGTTTCTCTTAAGGTCATCCCCTAGGATTCTCATTCGCTCTAGAGCCATTTTGAGGTCTTTTGCCATTACTTGTTGTTGCCTATATGCTTTCTGCAGCTCGTCTTCAAGATCGCTGATTCTTTCTTCGGCAGCAGTCATTCTACTGTTAAGGGCTCCTACTGAGTTTTTTTATTTCATCTACTGCTTCTTTTAATTGTGTCACTTCTGTTCATAGCTTCGAAATTTCTGCTCTCATTTCTGTTCGTAGCTTTGAAATTTCTGCTCTCATTTCTTCCTGGATTATCTTGGTGGATCGTTCCAATGCTGCATCCATATCCTTCCTTAATTTATTGGATGTTCGCTCCATAGTTGCTTTGAGTTCTTCAACCATCTTCACGATTTCCTCTCTGAATTCTTTATCAGAGAGGAGACTATATTTCTGGGGAGTCATTGCTGGGGTTGCAGAGATCCTCCCTTCCATCTCTGCTGGTGGTGGGGATTTTCTCTGTTTCTTCATGTTGATATGGGTTTTACTATCAGGCGCTCTCCTTAGCTTGAGAGGGGTCTCAAGAGAAAGCGTGGGGCTATGATCTTTTTACAAAGGACTGTATGTGTGGCTCGATGAGTTCATTAACAGTCTTTGTGAAATGAGGATAGGCTAGGTCAGTTGACTATTAACATATAGTGACTAAGATGACCAGGGTATTCTTCAGAGGGATAGATTCTATCGATTAAGGCCAGAGCACAATGCATTGAGTGGGAAAAATATCTTCGGCAGCTCCAGAAGGAGGCCACGCCCCTTTCGAGGCCACGCCCCTTACGTGTGGACACGCCCCTTACAACCTGATAGAGATGGGAGGGGTCAGGACTGCCGGAGGGAGACTTAGAGGCGCTAGACGGATGGTCGGGGTCTGGGGTCTCTGGGGCCCCAGGCAGTGGCGGCGGGGGGATCCAAAAAGCTGCAGTAAATCTTCCACCTGTGCATGGCTGAATAACCTGGGGCACATCAGAGGTGGGGCTGGGGTGAGTTAATGCGGTGCCCAGTCTAACAGAACCCCCAGCAGCCACTCACTCCCACAATCCAAAATTGCTGCCATGCCCCAGACAAACTCCACTGTCTCTGGACAGACCTCATCAAGGTACTAATCTGTTGAAAATTCGGGTATGCGAGCTTTGTGACTGAAAGCTTCAGGCTTTCTCCGGGTTGAGATGGGCTACCTCCCCCCACTCTGCTGTGCTTCGGGAAGCCCTGGCAGTCATGCCTACAACCCCCATAGCTGCTACCCAGTTTAAAAAGCTACTCCAGCTGTACTTCCCCATAAAAATACTGAACTCCCTGAACAAACATGTTGACCTCTTAGTATCTGTCTTGAAAACCATAATGCACAAAAGGAGAGAGAAAGAAAGAAAAAAGAAAAGTTCCTGCCATAGAGGCAGATTGGGAAGGAGTTTCGGAGAATGATGGGAGGGAAATAGGGGACTTTGCTTTTGGGAAATTTATAAGGTGAAGGGATGGGTGTTGGAATATTGTATGATTGAAACCCAATCATGAACAGCTTTGTTATGGTCTATCATATGGTGATTCAATACAAAATAAATAAAAAGAAAAGGAAAGAAGAGAAAAGAAAAAATATCTCCTGAAGCTACTCCTTGTCTTCACTAAAATTCTCTTCCTCTGTCAAGTATTTTCAGGCCAATTTATAATGAGTAAATCGGTATATAAAAAATATGACATTTAAGGATTTTATATTTTTTGATTCAATGTGATATCTGTGACTTGAAAAATGAGATCCCAGCCTGCCTCCTCATTTGGAGAACCAAATCAAGGATTATAGTGGCAGTGGTCAGAGCTCATTATTGTCCCCTTTTGAACTCAACTTTTAGGTAAGCCTGCCTAGGTACTTGAGCTCTATTCTTTCCCCAGGAAATAGGTTCTTGACTTCAAGATTAATTAAACCACAGTTATAAGTTAATTCTTGGTGGACTGTCAGTTTATGGAATCTAATGGTTCAATATTTTCAGTGAAAACTGGCATCTGAATTGATTGTGGAAAAAATAGCTACCCAGTTTCAAAGATTTAGAATTAAAAATCAGTATTCTTAAATTAAGAACTGATAATATTTTGGTGCTACTTGGCTGGAGTGATAGCACAATGGGTAGGGCGTTTGCCTTGCACACAGCTGACCCAGGCTTGATTCCTTCACCCCTCTCAAAGAGCCCGGCAAGCTACCGAGAGTATCTCGTCTGTACATCAGAGCCTGGCAAGCTACCCGTGGCGTATTCAGTATGCCAAAAACAGTAACAACAAGTCTCACAATAGAGAAGCTACTGGTGCTCACTCAAGCAAATCTATGAGCAATGGGATGACAGTGATGACAGTGATACAGTGAGTTAAAATATGGAAAATACATTGAAAATATTTTAAAGGGTCTTGAGTTATTCGTCACATAGCCTTATCACCAAATAAGAAGGGGACGATCTCAGATCTGGTAATATTAAAAAAATCCACAAAAGTTCAGCATTATATTTTGTGGTTTTTTTTTTGGGGAGAGGGGCGGAGCATTGGGACAAACAATGCAGTACTCAGGGCTATTTCTGACTCCATGCTCAGAAGTGAGTCCTGAAAGTTCCTTGGAGACCACATGTGGTGCTGAATTTTAAACTGGGTTTATGGGATGTAAGGCAAGTGCTTTAGCCTCTTTATTATCCCTTTGACCTTTATTTTGTGTTTCTTATAGAAAGAGAAAGTGGAATTATGTTCTAGTTTGTATTTAGATGAAATCTTGTATCTCTAATGGAAAATGAAACCTCACACAATAAGTAAAAAATATTGTAGCAACCACATTGTGGGTTAAGCCTAACCACACTTCTGTGGAGCCTTACAAAGCTCTGATACACATGAGTTCAGTGAGTTTATTGGTTTCTAGAAGTATATAAAAGAATAATTATTAAGAAGGCAGGTTCCAGGAGGATGACTGAATAAGTGGTTGCTTAGGTCTCCAGTGGAAAGAATCGAAATGACTGAAATAAATGATACTGCTTTACTTCCTAAGAGTGTTTATGAGCTATGAATGAGAGCAGGCATCTGTTTTCTATTAATAAAGTAGTTCATTAAAAATATTCACTGAGTGCCTACTATAAGCCAGGTACTCTGAAAGATACTGAATAAATGAATCCGAATGAGATGCATTTCCTCTGCCCTCAAGGGGCTTACCCACTCTAAAATGAGCCAATTATACAAATTAACAAAGTGATTTTTGATAGGAATAAGTGGAATAATATTATGTAGTAGAGTTGTAGAAAAACTAAGTGGGAAAAGTAGCATTATAGGGGATAAAGTCTTATAATTCTAAGTGAGTAATATGGGTTTTCTGCTGGGAGAGAGGTAAGGGACTTATTTACACTTGTCAAGGGGTGCTCTGGCTACAATGTAGGGAATATAAGTTTAATTGACCTTTGGAATAAATCATCACAATTAATGGGAGATTGACATTCTCCCATTCAAGGCACTCTGAAGGTCAGAGAAGAAAATGGACCAAAATCAGGGCATAAATAGTGCTTTAATTTTTCTGATGGTCAGTTGTGTCTTTCAGAGAAAAAGTTTCTAGGAAGTGAATCATCAGACATAGAAATGTGATCTAGAAGTTCATGGAGTTCAGTTTAATTATATGCATAGTGATTGCAGTGTGAAAATAATGGACTATAGGAAAGACTCTCAGGATCAGAGCTTTTATAAAGTCGGAAAGCATTTGAAGATACTGAAGATACTAAATTCGAAGAATCTAGTAACTAACATAAGAGCTTTCTGTATAGCAAGGATTCAGTAGCACATTTGCTAGAGGGATGAAGTTTGGATTTTTAAACAAATGCAGAAATTAAACCTGAAATAAAAATAGGTTTAGAACCTTCAGAAAAGGCTGGTAAAGTAGAATGTGGGAGAGAATAAATAATTATGATGCTCTAATGTACTAAAACATATGCGTACACATGTTCATTTGTATATAAGAGATTATGATAAGAAGGTCCTAGGTTAACAAAAGATCCTGACAGGAAGAATCAGGGATACTGACCTCCATGTAGGGAACAAGCATAGATTTGGGAAATCATTACTAATAATTTCTGCCTATGCACAGAATGAGTTACCTCCATCCCCCACTTTATTTAAACAGTGTGGTTTACAAAGTTGCTAATTCTGATTTGTTACAGGCATTAAATATTCCAACACTGAATAGGATGGGAGGAAAACTGGGGACATTGGTGCTGGGAAATTACACCGGTGGAGGGATGGGTGTTGAAATGTTGTATGACAAACCCAATCGTGAACAGCTTTGTAATGCTCTATGCCACGATGATTCAATAAAATAAAAAAGTTAGTAAAAAATATTCCAATACAATTCCCACCACCACTGTCACCTTCCTTCCACTGTTGTCTTTGTTTTCCCAGCCATTCCTCAAGCCTATCCCCATAACAGGCTCACAGCAATTTGTTTTATAATGCTTGTTTCCACTGAATGGTAAATGGAAAGATCAAGAATATTCTAGTGAAAGAAAATTAGGATTTACTAAGGTATTGTTGCAAGTTAGGCCTTCTGAGTTAATGTTTTTGTTAGTTGAGATTAATTGGGTTCTGTGTCACATTCCCATCAAATCTGGTGTGCTTCTACTGGGATGTTAGCGTTGTAGAGTTTGGAGATGTTGCATGGCACAGCTCGCTCCAGAAAATCCAGAATCCTTAACTGGGCTGTCCAGCCCAAGGCATGGTGACAGCTATTGGGGGGGTGAGTGTGGCTGCTGAGGATTCGGTAGGGGAGGAACTTGGCCGGCACCCCCTCCCAAGACTGCCCTGGAAGTGTCAGTTGGAACCTGGTATCTGAGAAATTTTTGCAACTAGTTTTTCTCTTTTGAGATTGGTTATGAATTTCTGGAGCAGGACAGGTAGGGGAGCTTACATGGTTGTGATGGTGGGATGTCAGAATGGCTTATTTTATGCCGTGTTGTCTTACCCTTCCAGTCTAGTACTTGTCTGGGACTTTGGGATCTCTTGACTACTAGTTTGCATTCTACTGGCCCAGGAATCTGATAAATGAAATGAGGATTAGAGTGTAAAAGTGATATGGGAATTGTGAATTCATGGTCAATGACTTGTGGAATTACAATATTTGGTGTATTCTTACAGATGTAAACAATTAGTGGGTGGAAGTGTAGGGAAAGGAAGTCGTCCTTTTTCTTCTCCAGGTCAAACTTAGTAGCAGAACCATTTTATTTTAGATAGCACCCTTAAATAGTTTGTTGTGGTTTAATTTATAAATTACTACATCTTCAGCACCATCAAAATGCCTGAGACCTTTGAAATTTGTATATCAGATTGAGGATTTTTAGCTATTATTTTTTCTTTTTAAAGATTTTTTAATTGGCCCAGATAAATCCGGAGCCGCTGAGCGCGAATCGGACCCTCTGCGCCTAAAGACTTTGATTCCAAAGATGTAACACATTCGGGCATCCATTGCAGCATCCGAGAGCGATGCACTGGGACACCAAACTGGGCTACAACTCGGTGCTGCCGGGGGTGGATTTTTCTTTTCCTCCCCACCCTGTCTTCCTGCACGGAAAGCGGCGGGCTGGCGGCACCCATGTGGCAGGCGCCATCTTCTGTGACTCCAAACCCACAGGTATTCGGATTTTACTTTTGGGGCTCCCAGGAACTCATGGGAAGGGGGCGTAACCGGCACGCCCTCGGCCAGATAAATCTGGAGCCACTGAGCGCGAATCGGACCCTCTGCGCCTAAAGACTTTGAATTCAGAGACTTCTTACAGCAATGCACTGGGACTGTGAGCTGGGCTATGTAATTTCTGGCAGAATTTTCCCTGGACTTTATACAGAAATCCAAAACCGCGCGGACGCAGCCGCGTCCGCACGACTTAACATTTATAATTGTCAGCAATGTGAAACGGTTCCATTTGAACAGGTCTGACTTGGGGGGGAAACTCCAAATAATAACAGTAAGTTTTTGTTGAAATATTGAAGGTTTTTAATGTAACAGCCACCTCTGGACTGTGAACTAAGCAAAAGCCCCACGCTGGCCGACGCGGCGTGGCGTACACCATACCATACTATGAGGCGCAGGAAGGGGGATGAGGGGGAAAAAGAAAAAAAAAAGGGGAAAAGAAAAAAGAAAAAGAGAGAGAGAGAGAGTTATGTCAACTATAGTGAGTTTTGTGTTGAATTATGGAATGTAATCAAGGTAAAGAAAAAATGAAGTGAAATTCATTAGTTATACAGTAGGGGGTAGGGGGTGGGGGCGGGGGTATACTGGGGTTTCTGGTGGTGGAATATGGGCACTGGTGAAGGGATGGGTGTTTGAATATTGTATAACTGACATATAAACCTGAGAACTTTGTAACTTTCCACATGGTGATTTAATAAAAATTAAAAAAAAAGATTTTTTAATTGAATCACTATGAGATAGATCCTTACAAAGCTGTTCATGATTAGGTTTCAGTGATACAGTGTTCCAACACCCATCCCTCCACCAATGTACATTTCTCAGCACCAGTGTCCCCAGGTTCCCTCCCATCACCCTCACTCCCCTCAGCCTGCACATTTTTCATGTGCCTTTTCGCCATTCGAATTTATTCTTTGAGGAAGTTTCTGTTCATTTCTTCTCCCCATTTTTTGATGGGGTTGGGTGTTTTTCTCTTGTAAAGTTCTACCAATGCCTTGTATATCTTTGATCTTAACCCCTTATCAGAAGGGTATTTGTGAATAACCTTTCACATTCTGTGGGCTGTCTTTATATCTTAGCTTCTGTTTATTTTGAAGTGCAGGACTTCATAACTTAATGTAGTCCCATTGGTTTATCTTTGCTTCCACTTGCTTGGTCAGTGGTGTTTCATCTTTGAAGATACCTTTAGCTTCAGTATTGTGGAGGGTTTTGTCTACATTTTCCCCACATGTTCCTTATGGATTCAGGCCTTATGTTGAGGTGTTTATCCATTTTATCTGACTTTTGTTCAGGGTGTGAGATAGAGGTCTGAGTCCCCATTTTTTTGGCATGTAGCTGTCCAGTTTTCCCAGCACCACTTGTTAAAGAAGCCTTCCTTTCTCCACTTCATATTTTTTGTTCCCTTATCAAAAATTTAATGATGATATATTTGAGGTTGTGTGACAGGATATTCAGCTCTATCCTATTGGACTGTTGGTCTGCCTTTGCTCCAATACCATATTGTTTTAATTATTACCGCTTTGAAAAGAATTTGAAGTTGGGGAAGGTGATACCTCCCATCTTCTTTGTTCCAAGGTTTGCTTTAGCTATTTGTGAGGTTTATTGTCTCATAAATTTCAGGAGTGTTGATCAATTTCTTTGAAAAATGTTATGGGTATCATTAAAGGGACTAAATTGAATCTGTATAATACTTTGTGGAGTATTGCCATTTTGATTTTGACAATGTAATAATTGTATCACGAATCACGGAAATCCCATTAATCACCGATTTCTCGGGCGGGCTCAGTAACCTCTCATTTCGTCCTTTCCCTGAGATCTTAGAAGGCTATCTCTACTTGGCCCTCCCAGTGATATTGCACTGGGGGCTCTTTCAGGGTCAGGGGAATGAGATCCAGCTTGTCACTGGATTTAGCATATGAGTACACCATGGGAAGCTTGCAAGGCTGTCCCATGTGGGCAGGAAACTTTCAGAAGCATGCCAGTTTCTCCCAGAGGGAGAAGCAGGCTACATGATATCGCTTCTGGAAACTTGCTTTTAAGTCTCTCTCTGGATGCTGGCCATTGATGGGATTACACACACCTGGGTTCCTCTGCCGGCACCTTCATGCATGAGGCCTGTCCAAACGTGTGGAGAGGCGCCTCCAGCATGGCTGTAGTTAGGTTCCGGTGGACTTCGGCTGCCGGGAGCTCTGCTCGTGGTGTTGGTGGGGGAAGCTGGAGCCCATCCCCTCTGAGGGGCCCCGGGGAAGAGAGCCAGGTGTGTGGTCAAGAGACTCCCTTGTAAGATATTATTAATTGTAATATATTAATATTATTAATTGTAATAATATAATAATTCTCCCAATCCATGAGCAGGGGATGTTTCTTCATTTCCTTATGTCCTGGCTTCTTTCTTTCTTTCTTTCTTTCTTTCTTTCTTTCTTTCTTTCTTTCTTTCTTTCTTTCTTTCTTTCTTTCTTTCTTTCTTTCTTTCTTTCTTTCTTTCTTTCTTTCTTTCTTTCTTTCTTTCTTTCTTTCTTTCTCTCTCTCTCTTTCTTCCTTCCTTCCTTCCTTCCTTCCTTCCTTCCTTCCTTCCTTCCTTCCTTCCTTCCTTCCTTCCTTCCTTCCTTCCTTCCTTCCTTCCTTCCTTCCTTTCTTTCTTTCTTTCTTCCATAATGTAGGAGTACTGCCAATTATGGAAGAAAGAATTGATTAAGCTGATTGAATTGGGCATGAACTCCACATTACTTTTTTAATTCTATTTTGAATGTTAACTTTATTACTTTATTACTATTCCCCCCCCTTTTTTTTATTCACCGTGAGATACAACTGCAAAGCGATCATGCTTGAACTTTGGTCATATAATAATCAAAAACCCACCCCTTCACCAGTGCACACTTTCCACCACCCAAATCCCCAGCATTCTTCCCCACCCCCTGCCCCATTCCAACCCTTCCCCTGCCTGTGTGGCAGACAATTTCCCCCATACTCTCTACTTTGGTTACATTCTATATTTCGACACCAGTCTCACCACCACTCAAACCTGCTGAAAAGGCAATGCTAGATGATTTGTTTTGTATTGCTTGTTATGGATAGAATATAATGTCCAGGAAATTCTTTGTCATTCTCTTCCGGGAGCTTTAGTTTATAGTCTCTGGGTGATGAGATTTCACGGCGCCAGGGGCAGTTTGTGGGTGTGACTGCCAAGCTTCTGGAAAACTGGGGGCCTGGAGGGAGGAGGCCCAGTCCCAATCTAAGCAGGCTTGGGGATCTCAGTCACCAGTTCCCGCATATCTGGGTTTTCCTGCTGTTCTGCTCTCTGGTGAGGTTCATCCTGTTTTGTGTGAGGCTCGTGCCCTCTTGGGTGAGGTTCGTCCGAGCATGGGAAGAGTGGCCTTAGATATGGCGCTGGTTGGGTTCTGGACATTTTTGGCTGCTTGGGTTCTGCTTGGGGCAGGGAGGGAAACTCAACCCACCCCCCTCCAAGGTGTCCTGGGGAAGACAGCCTGGCACAGAGTTAGGGCACTCTGCGGCACTCTTTCCTGGGAGCTTTAGTTTATAGTCTCTGGGCCTTGGCCATTGATGAGATTACATGGCGCCCAGGGTAGTTTGTGGGTGTGACTGCCAACCTACTGGAAAACTGGGGACCTGGGGGGATGAGGCTGAGTCCTGATCCAAGCGATCCTGGGGCTCTCAGTCATGGGTTCCCACTTACCTCTGCACTACAAACCCTAACTGAATCTTTTGGTCTCTTTCGAGATTTATGGGTCTCTGAAATAAGGCCAACAAATGAGCTTGTATAACTGAGACGGAGGTGGTTTGTGGGTGTGTCTCTCACATACCTAACTTTTGGCCATTAAATTCTTGGTAATCTTGGCCCCAAGTTGTTGGGGTCTGGCCAAAGGCACAGCAGCAATTTTGGGGTATCTGTAAGTCTGAAGGAATCGTCAAGCTGCTGATGCACTCGCCCCACAGATACAGGTGTACCTGCTGGTGGCACCATACACCCTCTGATTTATTTCTTAAAGGAGTTCTTGATAGTTTTCTTTGTACAGGTCCTTTACCTCCTTAGTTAAGCTGATTCTGAGGTACTTGATTTTCTGAGGCATGACTGTGAACGGGATTGCTTTTTAAATATCACTTCTCTTTCATTATTTGTTAGTTATTATTTCTTCAAGAAGCCATTACTTCACTTTATTTTATCTCTTTCTGGAATTACTATTATTTGGAGGTTATTACTTTTGCCATTGTCAAATATATTTCTTAAATTCTACATTGATGTAGTTATACACCTTGTCTTTGATATCACTGACAATGTTTTTGCACTCTTCCGTTCTGCCTCTGGTTCATGCTACTATATTCTTGATCTCCTTCTCCTACTTGAATGCATTCTTTAATTTTCTCCATCAATGTTTACTCAAGTTTATTAATGTTCACTTCCAGTGATTTTCTTTGCGGGTGGTGGGCAGGGCACACTCAGTGGTGCTCAGGGCTTACTCCTGGCTCTGCACTCAAGAATTGTTATTTCTGGTTGTGCTCAGGGAATCATATTGGTTCTGGAGATCATCCCCAGTTGTTCACATCCAAAGCAAGTACCTACCCACTGTATTATTACTCTGGCCCCTATTACTTTTTTTATACTAAACATTTTCCCACATTTTTTAATTAAAGCACTTTGACTTACAAAGTTATTCATAGTTGAATTTTAGACATACAATATTGCAGCACCAATTCTACCCCCAGTGTCAACTTCCCTCTCCCAGTGCTCCCAGGTTCCCTCCCATATCCCACATACTACCCTGCACCCCACGCCCAGTCTCCAGCCTGCCCTCTTACAAAGTCTTCTTTCTCAGTTTGGTTGTTAGAGTCTCAATTTTATCTGTTGTTGACCCTGTGGTTTGTATATTTGACTATCATCCCTTAGCACCACCTTTTCTCTTGTCATCTCTGACCTGGCCCTGGTTGCTTCTCATCTGTCTTCTCTCCTCCTCCCTTTCAGTCTTTCTTTCCTTCTCCATACTCTGGGACCAAGGTTAGTCAAGATGTTCCCCCTTTAAAACACTGAATTCTCTCAGCCAGTTATTCCATATACCACATACAAGTGATAATCATCCTGCATTTATCCTTCTGACTTCCTGTATTTAACATTTAACAGTCCATCCGTGTTGCTGTGAATTGAATGATTTCATCATTTCTTACAGCTGTGTTGTATTCTATTGTGTATAAATACTACATCTTTATGATCTGTTTATCTGTTGTTGGACATCCAGGTTGATTCCAGATTTTAGCTATTGTACTAAATGCAGCAATGAATAATGGTGTGCATATATTCTTTTGAATGAATATTTTACTCTCTTGGGGATAGATACTTAAAGGTGGAATTGCTGAGTCATATGGCAGCTCAATTTTGAGTTGACTGAGTACCCTCCATACTGTTTTTCCATAGGAGTTGGAGTAGACAACATTCCCAACAGCAGTGGATGAGGGTTCCCTTTTCACTACATCCATGCCTACAGAGATTTCTTCCAGTATTTTTGGTATGTGCCATTCTCACTGGTGAAGATGATATCTCGCTGCTGTCTTAATTTGTATTTCCCTAATAATAAGTGATGATGAGCATTTTTTCCACGTGCTTGTAGGCCATCTGTTGGTCTTCCTCAGGGAAATGTCTGTTCATTTCCTTTCTTGATTTTCTGATGAGGCTTTTAGATTTTGTTGCTGTTGTTGATCTTTGTGAGTACTCTATGGATCCTGGATATCAACTCTTTATATGATGTGTCGAGTGCAAATATTTTCTTCACTTAGCTGTCAATTAGTTTTCACCCATTTCTTTTGCCATACAGAAACTTTTAAGTTTGATGTAGTCCCATTTGCATAGTTTTGATTCTGTAGCCCTTGCCAACGGTTATAATATCATTTAAGAACTTTTGAGATCTAGGTCTTGGAGCATTCTGCCTACATTTTCCTTAGTGTACTTTATAGATTCAGGCCTTTGATCCACTTTGAGTTGACTTTTGTGTTCAATGTGAGATATGGATTCAGCTTTAATTTCTTATCTTGGCTCAGTTAATCTTGGCTCAGAGAAGTGGCTATCCAATTCTCCCAACACTGTTGAAAAGGCTATTTTTATTCCATTTCATGTTCTTAGCTCTTTTGTCAAAAATTAGTTGACCATACATATAGGGGCTTATCCTTGGATATTATATTCTGTCAGTCCTTAATTTAAACTTTTTTTTGTTTTTGTTTGTAAGCTACACTTAACTGTGTTCAGGATTTACTCCTATTTCTGTGCTCAGGGCTTATTCCTATCTCAGTGCTTAGGATCACTCCTGGTAAGCTTAGGGGATCATATAGGATGCTAAGGATTGAACCTGGGTCAGCCATGTGCAAGTAATACATTTTATCTGCTGTATTATTGCTCTGGCCCTTCACTTTTGTGATTTTCTCAGTTGAATAGACATTGAGAATATTTTTGCTCTGAAATTATCCTCGGGAACTATATAAAGTTTGATGTAGTTGTGAACTTTCCTGTGCTTTCTATCTCTTGGTGTGGCTGAATTTCACCCCTTCCTTTCCCCCCGAATTATTTCTGTGGTTATTTTGGAAGATATGAGTAAACTTGGTTTCTAGCTGGCCTGAAGAGAGGTTTAGTGATTGTGTTCCCCAAATCACACTGGTATCTATAATACTTCTGATCTAGCAGCCACTGATGGTTTGACAGGAATTCTTGAATGCTTGAAAGATTAAACTGGTGTCTGTTTCTCTGTGTTGTATACACAGGGATAAGAGCAGGGCATAATGCTCACAGATCCTATAACTTTTTTGCTTTAGGACCAAAGTTTAACTGTCCTGGCTTCTGAACCTGGTTCCCAGTTGCTGATGTCTGGTAGTTGATATGGTCTTAGAACACCATTGGCTTGGGCAATGACTGAAGATTATAATCATGTAAACCAAATAATATCTGGTTAATACAGTGACTTTTGTAGTATTGGGGGATTTTGCATTTTCCAGTACCAGTTCAGAAATGTCACCTCCGATCCATGGGCTGGTGGGTCATGCTCAGCTGAGTGCCTGCTCTCTGTTTTGGTCCCGGTATGCCTGCTCCCAGCTGCAGCCTCGGCCAGCCACCTCCTGTCTATGCTGTGTGCTGCCAATTCCCAGTCTATTTATGACGGAGTGGATGCAGGCACAAATCGGAACCTCTGTGGAGTCTTTGGGCTCAGCGTCCTCTATTTCAGCTTGGAGATAAAGCCTGCTACACCCACACTGGGGAGGCTTCCTTTAGTACTGAGCCAATTGAAGTTATAAATCTGTCATTTCATACTGCAGCTGTGAACCTGTAGAGTAGAGACAAAGCTGCATCCTGTCAGGGAAGAGTATTGTAGCTGCAACCCTGTTGTGTAGGCTTGTCCTTGGGAAAGTCAGCTCCCAGCCCAGGCCCTATACCACTGTGCCCTTCATCTAGTTTAACAAATTCTGAATCAGCCAATGCAGATGCAAGGCTGAACTTTTGTAAAACCTTTATGCTCAGCATCAGCCTGCCTTCTGGTTGAGCTTTAAGTTTGGTATCAGCTTGGCATGGTGCTTTTTCCTTCAGTTCTTTTCTTCCTCCCTCTCCCTGCCACATCCAGGGGGAATGCTTCTTAACTCTGAACTTGTTGGCAGTTCTTTGTTCCACACGGTTGAGTCTCGCTGAGATGATGTCTGTGGTCTCTAGTGGATTTTCTCAGCAAGACTTCTCCAGGGATGCTGTATTTAATTCAGTTTTGATGTGTTCTTTGTGTTGATGCTAAAGGGACGCTCTTAAAATGGTTCCTCTCCTCAGTCATGACGCTCCCCCTACCCCCAAGTGAATTTCTTTTCCAGGTGATAGGAAATTCTTAGTGACTGAGGGCACTCGTATTCCATGAAATCTCTTTTAGATTACTATTTTATGTAATCTAGACATTGTCACATGATCTATTTCTCTCAGTCAATGTGTATATGTAACAGTGGATTCAGTAGACAAAAAACAACATGGAAAAAAAGAGGAGTGACTCTACCACTCCCGTTAAGACTCCAGGAATCAAGATACCGAGGACTACCTTTGTTATGCACTAGTGTTTTGGTGGATGCCATGCCCTCAGCAGGCAGGGCAGTGGCCAGGATCTGTTTCCAATTATTCCGAAGAGCGAACTTTTCAGAATGTGGGTGGGGTAGAAGAAATGCAGACAGATTTATCCTGACCACTGGATGTATTGACTCTAGAAACTGGTTTTGTACCTAGGATGACACTGAGGAGTAGAGAGAGGAAAAGAATACTAACTGTGAAGTGAGGACAGACAAACTGGAAATTGGTGATTGAATAAGGCTGCCATGTGCCTGTGAGTATAATATGGAAGTTCAGACAAACTGATTAAGTGTAAATATAACTTGACTGAGATATTAGAACCCATCTAGGCCTTATTTTATGTGAGGCTCCAAAGACTTTTTGTTTTGACCACTACCTGCAGTGCTCAGAGCTTACTCCTGGCTCTGTGCTCAAGGACCCTCCTGAGAGGTTCGGGGACTGTGGGGTGCCAGGGATCAAACCTGGATTGGCCGTGGATAAGGCAAATGTCCTATTCACT
This sequence comes from Sorex araneus, assembly GCF_027595985.1. Taxonomy (NCBI): domain Eukaryota; kingdom Metazoa; phylum Chordata; class Mammalia; order Eulipotyphla; family Soricidae; genus Sorex; species Sorex araneus. The sequence goes on along the minus strand of NC_073302.1, from coordinate 87,710,128 downwards.
GAACTATTGCTCTGGTCCCAAAGGCTCCTATACCATACATGGAGACTTTCAGGGCACATGCAGAGAAAGAAGCCCACAAGGACCTTATTGTAGATTTATAGTAAAGGACTGATAAAGACCCTAATTTTCTTGTTCAATCTCTGTATTTTGTCTGATACAAAATATCTCCTCTCTTTTATCATTTCCCACCTTTGTGAGTCCATTTGGTGCCCTTGTATATGGAACCCTAGAAATGATCTTGTATAAGGAGAAGTGCTGAATGATTTTATAGTTGGTAGCCAACATTTTCAGTGCTTTTTAAATGTCAAGAACTGTGCTGATGCGTTTATTTGTATTATCTTTGATTCTCAATATGAGTCAATAAGGTGATTGCCATTATTCCTTTACATGTTACCCTATTATATTTTACACATTATATTACTGTTATGTTAGATGGAAGTTTAAAGAGGTTTATGTAAAATATTTGAAGTCTAAAACAAATAAAGAATAGAGTTAGTATCCAAAGCAGGTACATATCTACTGTAATGGAAATTTTTCAATTGAGTATTAATTATTAAGAAGCACATTAAAATAAGATATTTTGGAGGTAGGAAATATAACATTCTTATAGGCATTGGAAATAATAAAATTTAGTGGCATTATATCTTTTTATTCACAACACATTTATAGTAGAAGTCCTTAAATAAAAAAACAATGTCAAAGTATTATTTTTATGGAGTTGTTAATTGTTTTATGGGCACAAGCTCATAAAAGTCACAGACCACAAAACATAATTACAAAAAGCACTTGACATCAATTACAAGAAGCATTGATTTTATTAACTCACATCTTGTCCAGAAGCTATAAATTATAGGAAACACAAAGTGCATATTTATCTCTTTTCTCAATGGCTGATCACACACCACTCACTACTGCATTTATTTTCTGTATGGTGTTAAGCACACAGTATGACTCATGTTGTGTTCCTTTTATCTCAAGAGAGTGTGTGATTTCTCTCAGAACTTTCTTCGCAGGAAGTATATCTATGTAAAGTGTCTTGTAGGATCTGTGATTCTCCAGCTTGGTGGTTCTCAAAGTGTCCCCGTAAGAAATACCTGAGGTGAAAACTATGTTCCTAATAATATAAAGGTGTTATTTGATATTTACATGGATAATTTATTACGAGTTATAGAATTCCCTGGGACCTGCAAACATCTGATATCACAGCAGATTGAATGCAGAAGGAGACATGAGAATCTATTTTCTATAAAACCAGATTTTATCAAGATTTACAATCATGTGAATGCCAATCATCTTTTTTTAAGAAAAGTTATTTTTCATGGCATTTCTGTAAATACATGGCAAGTTTATTATTATTATAAAATTTATTTGTAAATATTCAACAGATTAATTGCTAAAAATATAAACATAGATAGATGTAATATAACTCCCGACAACAAGTCTTTTGAGGTGTCTAATAAGTTGAAAGTTGAAATACGTTATAAGATCAAAAGTTCGAGTCACTGTTGGAACTCAATGTGTTTTTCTTCTATGTTTTGGACTTTAGGAGGCCCAGAACCAAATCTGCTGCCCACCTTGACGCATATGGGAGCATAAGGGTTCAGAGCTAATATTTTCCCATTCCAGGCTTTATATTACTATTTTTTCATCTTTTCAAATGTACTTGTCCACGCCTGGTGATGCGTAACTTGGTGGTTTGGGTGCCTGATTATTATTTGGGTCACACTGGTGGCACTGAAGGTGGGGTGCAGTGTGGAAGCTTGAGCCCAGAATCTTGCAGATCTAACTCCCTCATCTCTCCTTGTTTTTTGTTTTGTTCTTCTCTATATTCTAAATGATTATATCACTATTTTATTTTCATGCTGCTCTCTTTGAAATATTTAATCATAAGTTCCAGATAGGTCGCAGGTTGTTGGAAGTTAAAGTTGGTATAAGGATGTTATGAGTCTCATAAAGCATGGTATAGGAATATAATATTGAAGATTTTTATATAAATGAACCCTCACGTTCAAACTCTCCTTCTTGGGTACTGCAGGGAAAATCTTGGTAATTGTGAAAACCACTGCCACTATATCTAAATGGATGGTACTTTTGTTCAGGAGTCTCTTCAACCCACGCTTCTCTAAATTATGCATATCCTTTTAAGGCCACATGCTCTCTCTCTCTTTCCATTTTTCCTTCCATGACCCATTGTACCTTTTCTCCCCCTTTCCTTTCTTCTACTCTGCATTTACGTTTTCCATGACCTATTCTTAAAGCATATTTTCTAATGCATTTCTTGAGTTCAGAATAAAAGGCTGGTACTTTCAGCATTACTTCATCTTCACTATTAGCCTCTTAAAACTCTCTCTGATTTAAGGTTATTGTATAATACTTGAGCTCTCTGCTAATGTACATTACATTGGCACTGTAATCAGTGCACATTTCAAGGACTTCAGTCAACAATTGTACCCAAAGCTTTGAATTCAAAGAAAGTATAATTATTTTTGCAAATTGATGTCTAAATAGGGGGATGAAGTTGGTCTAAAGCACGCAATAAAGCACACTCTTCAATTTCATTATATATGATGCACAAATGACTAATATTGTATACTGGTTAATCAATTATAGTTTAGTTTTGATCAGTATTTCTTTCTGCTTGAACTTGATAATAACTTATCTGTCTCCATCCTAGTTTAAATCAACTTTTGAAGGGGAAGTGATGGTTACTTTTGTGGCACTATCTCCAGTGAATGCAGAGTCCCTTTTGGAAAAATTGTCTTATCTTATGGTAGCCAGAGTTGTATTAGTTAGATAGAGTTTGAGTTGAACTCAGCATAAGCTGAGAGTGAAAGAATTAACCTAAAGATGTCACACTAAATATTCATGGACAGTTTTTTTTTGTTTTTCTAATGATGAGTTTCTCTCATTAATCTAAACCTATATTGGTGATCTCAGTGCTAATTTTATTTTACAGTAAAAATAAGTGGCATGGACCAGCCATATTTTTTTAATTAATAAGAGCAGAGATATCTATTCCGATATTCTTGTATAGATAAATCATAATGTGATGGAGAGCAGGAACCAAAGAGAGAGGAAGAAAAGAAAGCAATCTCTCACAGACAACAAAATAACTGCATAGTTTCTTAACTATAGTTATTAAGTACTTCTTGGAAAATGATTTTTTGACTCAAAGCTCGTAAATCTTTCAGAGAGAACAACTTTCAATCATAGCGTTATTATAGTAATGGAGGAAAAAAGAAAAAAATGGGACCTGTTTTTTTCAGGTCTTTTCAGTCTGCTCCTGCACCAAACTTTAAAATAATCTCATGCTTATTACTTATATGTCCTTTGCTGTGATTTTTTATCATGTCTTTCTGTATGCAATGCATTCCACCTTTACTCTTTATCTATTAATAGCAATTAGCATAGTGGCCATGACTTAAGATCTTAGAGTTAGGAGTCTTTGGGTTTGTATCTACTGATAGGATACTTACTAGTGGATTTGTTGCTTGACCTTAGGTCTGGTTCAGCATTAGTAACAAGGAAAAATAGCAGAATAAACATCATAGAATTATTGTCAGAATCAAAGGACATACTTCACATAACTACTAAGTACTAAACTTTCCTGGCTTGTAATAACTCAATAAATGAAAAATATGATTTTTTCCTTAATCAAATTCAAATATATTCAGTAAAGTTCCAGACATTTCAAGTTGGAATATTTTTATATTCCCAGTTGTTTTGGGTCATTTTTCTTTCTTATATATTTCTTTTCAGTGTTTCTTTTATCATGATATCATTCTATCTCATTCATTGGCGGGCATGTCTTGAAGGTTAAATCTGTATCTCATTCACCTGAGAACCTACCATCAACCTCAGAATAATGCATTGCCCAAGGAAGAGCTAACTCATGTGCTTTATGTACTCTTGGCATTGTCATTTGTACACAAAGTGCAGTTATTGCCCTTAAGAAATCTGAGGAGATTAAGGTAATACACTTCAGAGAAGGTATAACTCCAGGAACCCCTGCACAGTCAAATGCTTTTAAAAAAAGAAGAACTTTTGTGGGAGGATCTTGGCAGACTAGGTTTGAATGGAGAAAGGATATAAAGTAGTATTTCTGGGAGATGAGTAATGTTGGTCAGAGTTTCTTTGTGCAGATAAAATGTACATACAGCAAAATGCATAGCCTTTAAAAAAACAGTTGAATGGGTTTTGATAAATACATATACTTTCTTTTTTATTTTGTTTTGTTCCACTCGTTTCCTTCTTCCATAGCCCTGTTTCCTGATTTCCAGGTTCATATACCACGTTCTACTATTGTTCTTGAAACTGAATTTAAGTAAAATTGGCACAAAACATTATTTTAGTTTTACAACGTGATTTGACTTATATACATTATAAAATAGTCACAAGAAATCGCAAACATTTTTCAAAAAGAATTAAAATTATGTCATTGTATTGATTTTAATCCATATATTATATACTAGATTTTCTTGATTTATTACTTTGCAAATGAAAATTTGCACTTCTAATCTTTATCACTAATTCCACTCACTCTCAGTCTCCCTTCCCCGGTAGCCACCAATTAGTCTTCATGATTCTAGGTTTTAAAAAAATGTTTCACATGTGGGTTAAATCATACAGTATTTGTGTCTCTGTTCTATTAAACTTTAAAAACCTTCAAAGTCCATCCATGTTGTCAAAATGGAAACATTTAAGTCTTCTGATGTAGTGATATTCCATTGCATTTATGTAAGATTTATAATTTAATTGCAATATTTATATTTACAGGTATAAATATATATACACACTTAGGTTGTTTTAATGTCTTGGCTATTATAAATTATACTGCAACAAAAAACTTTGTGCATATATATATATTTGTTTATTTACATATATTTGTTGTTTGTTTTTTGGGCCACACCTGTGTTGCTCAGGGGTAACATCTGGTTCTATGCTCAGGAATTACTCCTCATGGTGTTTGGGGGACCATATGGGATGCCAGGGATGAAACCCAGGATTAGTTGCATGCAAGACAAGGTCCCTAGCCACTGTACTATCTCTCTGGCTTTTCAGCTTTGTTCTTTCTGGTAAGTTTTCATTGACTATTTAGGATTTTTTTGTAGTCCCAAACAAATTTTTGTATAGGAACTATGAATCATAATAACATTAATTTCAGTGTTTCAGGCATGCAATGTTCCAACACCACACACACCACCACAGTATCCTTCCAGCAGTATCCACAGAGCTTCATCCATCACAAGTCCAGCTCTACAGAACAATATTTCGGGGCTATTAACATTGGCCATTAAACACTTAAAAATTTGTTTTGTTTTAAAATATTAGTCACCATGATTTAGAATAACATTAATGGTAGGGTTCCTTGCACACAATGCTCCGACATCACACCCTCCACCAGAGAGCTTCCCTCCCGTTATGTGAGTCCCTCCAGAGACATCCCCAAGGGTCTGTGGAGGAGTTATTGGTTACCTCCTCAGATCTTATCAGATAGAATTGTTTCATACGAAGCTGTACATTCGGTGTGTTCATGGGAATAGGTGAATTCAGAAGCTGCCTGTTCCTCCCACTGGACCGCCTCTCAGTATGCATCTGTTTAAGTCTAGTTTCTTTTACTCATCTTAGTGGATTTGAGATTTATCAATGTTCTTTGTTAGTTGTTAATTAATGTTTTTTGCTACTGAAAAGTGTTCAATTATATAAATATGCTATGATTTATTAATTTCTCTGTTGATAGATATCTATATAATAGCATACTAATGCATTTATATATTATATATTATTATCCTAGTTTCTAGCTATTATGGATTAGAAATAATAAACATCCTGTAATGATATCACCTTTACCAAATACCTATGTATTTAATTATATTTAGACATATTTATACTTTATAATTTGTAAATTATATTATATAATAGAAAATGTAATATAATACAAGTGTATATAAATAATTTATAGAAATATTTTAATAAATCATATGTGTTTATAAGAAACTATTATTTAAAAGAATTGAATCACTGTGAATTACCAAGTTATTTATGATTAACTTTAAGGTGTATAATGCTCAAACAACACCAATCTATTTATCCCTGTCCACTTCCCTCCACCAATGTTCCCAGTGTCCCGCCTGCCTCCCAGCCCAGCTCTTTGGCAGGCACTGACCCCTCCATCGTTGTTGTAGGGTTTCCTTCCCTGACTAACCCACCACCCTTGCCCCTCCTCCAGTCCTTCAGTGAAAAGCTTTCTGATAAAGGACGGTTATAATGTTCTTTGTTTTAACTTAAAAAGTATTAAAAATTTTATTTTCATAAGGTTTTCACATTAATTGATTACATTTAATATTTCAACACCAATTCCACCACCATTACACCTTCCCACCACCATTATTTCAAAATTTCCCACCACTGTTTAAGCCTGCCTGTGGCAGGCAGATGCTGGATAGTTTATTTTCTATTGCTTATTATGAATATCAAGAGAGGTCATGCACACTCCTGAAATTCTAACTATGTGAATGATCGGGGTCCGGAGACATCTCTGTAGGCAGCTAATCCACTTTGGGGTTCATTTGTAAGTCTCGATCGAGGCTGGTGACCCTCTTGAATATGGCCCGGCGGCAGTTCGAGGGCATGACAGCCAGGACCCCCAGGAGCGGGGAGATGGGAAGGGATGCGCTGCCCCTAATGCCACCACCTGGCCTGGAGCCTTCGTCCCTGCTTTTGCGTATCTGGGTTTTTCTTCTCAAAGTTTGTGGCCAGCGGGGATTCATCTGGAGTGGGCAGGCCTGGGACACCCACTCCATCTGAGGTGCCTGGGTGAAATCGGCTCTGCACAGGAGGGTCTGGAAAAATCTCTGGCAAGCTGCTGTCCTCCGGGAGTCACTGCTGAGTCTCTCTCTTTGTTTTTATTAAGCACCTATTATTTCCCCTACTATATGAAGAAATACATATCTTCATATAGTATGAAAATATATCTTCATATATTTCTTCATATCTGACATATGAGAGAAATTATTCTGTCTGTCCCCCTCTCTCTGACTAACTCTGCTCAGTGTGACACTCTCCAGATCTGGCCAAATAGCACCACACAGCATGGTCATTTCTGTGGCCAAGGCATGTTCCGTGTGTATATGTACTGTGGGTTCTTGGGCACTTGGGTTGTTTCCAGATTTTGGCTAATGTGAATAGTGCTGCAGCAATGAACCTTGAAGTGCAAATGTCTTTTCTGCATTCTGTGTTGGCCCTTGAGATATATTCCCAGTAGTTGAATTTCTTGTTCTTATGGAAGCTCAATTCCTAGTATTTTTTGAGGAATGCCCAGGGTTCAATTTCCAGTACCTCATGACACCTCAGGTACCACCAGAAGTCGACCCCAAACACCATTCCCAATATTAAGTAAATATGAAGGAAAAATCACAGCATGTTTGTTAAAGCAGATGCACCTAATTAAGTTTTCCTGCTCATCCCTGAAGACAATTACCTTGGGAATGCTTTATTCTCTAAATAATATTAGTTGTAACTCAAAAATGTCAGCTGCCTGAATTTATCACCTTATTCTAAGTAAGGATTGGAGCGATAGCACAGCAGGTAGGGCATTTGCCTTGCACATGGCTGACCTGGGTTTGATTCCTCCATCCCTCTCAGAGAGCCCGGCTAGCTACCAAGAGTATCCTGCCCGCACAGCAGAGCCTGCCAAGCTCCCCATGGCGTATTCTATATGCCAAAAACAGTAACAAGTCTCACAATGGAGATGTTACTGGTGCCTGCTCGAGCAAATCGATGAGCAACGGGATGACAGTGATACAGTGATACCCATATTATTTTCTAAGAAAGGCTGGACCAGTCTACATTTCCACCAGGAGTGAATGAGGATGCCATTTCCCCCATACTCATACCAACTCTGTTTCCTGTTCTTTTTAATATGTGTTAGTCTCTATGGTGTGAGATGGTATCTTATTGTTGTGTTGATTTGCATTTCCTTGATGATTAGTGATACAGAGGTTTTTTTTTGTATCCCTATTGTCCATTTGTATTTCTTCTTTGAGGAAAAGAAACTCAATTTTTATAAAAAAGTACTTTGTAGGGTTTTATTTTATTTTTCAGTTCCACCAGAAAATTAAGAAGAGATAAATCATTTCTATTATTCCCTTATTTAACATTTTCATGTTCTTCATTCATTCCTGTAGACCTGTTTTCAAAAGAATTGCCAATGTCATTTCTTATATATTTTTAACTCCTAGAGATGGGTCAAATTTATGTTTTCAGTGTCATGAAATAACACAGAAATAATCGAATTCAAATATATTCAGTAAAGTTCCAGACATTTCAAGTTGGAAATACTTTAATCTTAAAAAGTGTGTTTTCATGGAAACACCAAGGTATTTACCAAAATCTAATCTAGCAATGCTCAAACTACAAACTCTTCTTTTCACAGGGCAGCACCATCAGATCTGTTAAAATCTTTCAGTCTTGCAGTTATTGCATTTTACTAGATTCCTTGCAATTTTCCTTATACAAATATATGAAAGTCAGCCAAAACATTTGAGGGGAGTTTTATCTCAAACTGTGGGACTCCTTTTGTGCACTGTGTGACCTGGATGCTCTTTCTCAGTCCCCAGCCACTTTGGAGGCCTGGACTCTGTCTCAGGACTGCACATAAGTGAGACTGCACTTTGCTTGCACTCTAGCTGGCACACAGCTCTTGTATTCAATAGTTCTCATATGAGAAAACCCATAAAGGAGATGATCTTTGCCAGTTCAATCCCTTTCCCCTATGGACTCCTGCCCTCCAATTTATGAATTGTGTCTTAGGGGGCCGTAAAATAACTTTTCAATGAACATTTTTTATTTTGGTTCAGAGATGATAAGTCTTAGTTCTAGGAGATTTAGTCAGATCAAAACCACTCCTTTCTGCATCCTCTCTGTGTTTGCTTCCTAGTAAGGAGTCATGACTAGAGATGAGGTTTTGTGTGGAGAAAAAATTGGTTTGGCTATGTGAGCTGGAGTGCATAAGACCTTTAAGGCCAGGTAATGGATATTCTACATGATGGAGTAGACAATAGGGAAAGGGTCATGTCTGAATTATAGATAGCTTTTGTTTTTAAATATTAGAATGATGGTGACATTTATTATAATTCATGGAGAAACTTGACATGTATTCAAATGAATTGGTATGGTATTTTCATCATTTACATGAAGCAAATGTCAGAACAGAAGTAAGCCCTTCAATTTATCCTTGTAATTATAAGTCTGTCCCCTCCCCTTATCTTCCCACTATGCTTTTTCTCCTCCCCTTTCCTTCTTTACCTTCCTTTCTTGTCTTTTAGCCTTTTCTACATACACTTGTTTTCATTAGCACATCAAAAAGGTTCTGGAGCTATTCAAATATAACTGAAGAATTCAAATCTGATCTTCAAAAAATCCAATTATTTTATTAGAAAAATAATTTATTATTATTCTTACTTTGCTATTCTTAGGGGAAATAAATATTAAAACCAGATAAATCACAAAACCATATTAATTTAAAAAATTTATGAAGCTCCTATAATTATAGTTGGTAACTGTGTAATATTTTGGAAGAGTGACTTTGTTCAAAACATGATTTAAAATTACATATGTTCTATAACTAAGAATGAACACATGACAAACATTGTGAGTACATAGTGTTAATATATGTGTTGTAATATTGACAGTTATATGATTCTATATGATGATGGAATTATGAATGTTCATTTCCAAAACATGTTCAAAAGCAGAGGAAATAAGACTAAATTCCTTTTGTTTCAACAACTTCAAAAGAAAGAGATAGGATAATATTATGGATCCTCCATGTAAACACTAAGGATTTGGAGTTGTGAATATAACAGGATCCAACAATTTTATCATTAAGAAAATTCTGTCAACCAGAGTCTCTTGGTGAAAGTTCTTTTGCCTATGTGGTAAAAGGTGCTAAAGTAAAATCTTTTTTTCAAAAAAGAGCTTGCATCTCTTCCCTGGCTTAACTAGTATATTTTGGGCTCTTGGTGGTATACTCCCAGGAGAGGAATTTCTGGATCATTTAGAGGTTCAATTCCTAGTTGTTTTTTTTTTTTTTTTTTTTAGAAATGCCCATATTGTTTTCTGAAAAAGACTGGACTAGAAGGGTTGGAGAGATAGTACAGCAGGTAAGGTGCTTGCCTTGCACATCTCTGATCTGGGTTCAATCCCAGACCAAAATCCCATATGGTCCACTGAGCAAAGCCATGAGTAATTCCTGAGTGCAGAGTTAGCAGTAACCCTTGAGGATCTTCAGGTGTGACCCCCAAATATAAACAAACGAACAAGCAAACAAACAAAAAGTTCACACAAAGAGACTGGGCCTGTTAACAGTTCTGGAGCACAAAAACACCCCACAGAATGGGAGAGATTATTTACCCAGCACTCAGTAAAATGCTAATAATCCAGTCATATAAAGCATTTGTAGAACTTCGCAAGAAAAACTTCTAAATTCATCAAAAAATGGAGAGAAGAGGTGAACAGAAACTTTCTCAGGGAAGAATAACAAATGGCCAACAGGCACATGGAAAAATGCTTTTTTAAATCACTAATCATAATGGAAATGCAAATCAAAACAGCACTAAGATATCATCTCACACCAGTGAGACTGGCACACAGATGTTTTATTTTTTATTGTGGAGGTGGTGACACCTACACAGGTAGGTAAATAGAGCTAAACTGGAATTTTACAAAATTCAAATCAATAATAAATTGATAAAATATATATATTTTCAGAAATGATTATATTTTTACCAGTGCATAAATAAAAATTACTACAAACAAATTACTGCTATTACATTTTAAGGTTTATATTAAATAGATAAATACTAAAATGTAAAATTTAGTAACAGTGAAGAGAGCAAGAAAAAATTAAGGGGAGAATCTGAGTAAGTGTACATAAGTATAAAAGTGTGTTTTAACCTAAGAAAGGGAATATTGGCTTTATGATACAAAATACTGCATTATAGATACTTCTTAAGTGGCTGCATTATAAGTAATTTTTTATTATAATAAAAATCTCTGTGGATGTAAAAGATTACTGAATAAATATAAATGAAATGTTAAATAGTTATTGGAATGTGCAAAATCCCATAGCAGGAGAGGAGTAAACCTTTTTTAATCTAGCAGAGGACAACCGTAAGCACCATGAGTGAGTCTCATACTCAATATCAAGTGCTGAGGAGTTCGTCTTGCCTTTTAAAAGCTTCTTTAAATGCTTTAATGCTTCCTTTAATACTTCTTACAAGACTGGCTTCAAGGCTACGAATTCCTAAGCTGTTGCCTGTGCCTGATGCTCTTTGTTTCTTCAAATCTAAATATAATCCATTTGGGTAGAGTACCCTTGGTGACATGTTTATCGCGTTGAGTTTTTGTACTATATTCCTCCATTCTCTTTTGACTCAGAGAGTCTTGTTTGATAGATCTGCTGTGACTCTTGTGGGCTTTCCTTTGTATGATTCCGTTTCCTCTGGGACCCTACAGGCCTCTTAGATTTCTTGTATTCTTCAACTCTAAGAATTTTTTGTTTTTGCTCTTTCAGTCACACTCAGTGATGCTCAGGAGTTACTTCTGGCTCTGGACTCAGGAATTACTCCTGGGGGGGTGCTCAGGGGACCGTATGGGATGCATGGGATTGAACTTGGGTTGACCATTTGCAAGGCAAACACCCTATGCCCTGTACTATCGCTCTGGCCCCAACCCTGAGAACTTCTTATCTATGGTTTCTTTACCTGTTGTTTCTTCATTGAATTTGCCTTCCTGTTCTTCAGGGACTTTGGTGATTTTTCCGTTTTTCTGCCTCTTTTAAATTTTGTTTTAGTCACTCCGAGTTACAATGCCATCAGTGAGAGGTTTCCATGCAACCATGTTCTAATACCATACCGCTCATAATTGTCCACTTCTGTCCACCATTATCCCAGGGTCCCTCTCTTAGGCTTCCCTCCATGAGACCAGTTATATAGACCAGTTCGCAAATTCTATTGCTTCATGCTATTTCTTATTCTCTTACTGTTTTTTATGTTCCACATATGAAAGAAATCATTATGTGTCTATCCTATTTATGAATGATTTCACTCAGCATGATAGCCTTCAATTCCAACCAAATAGCAGATAATTGCATGATTTCATCCTTTCTTATAGCCACGTAGTTTTCCACTGTATGTCTGTGTCATAGTTTCTTTATTTAGTCATATATTCTTGGACACTTGGAGTGTTTTCTAGATTTTGTCTATTGTTATCAGTGCTGCAATCATCATAAAAGTACAAATATCTTTTCTTAGTAGAGTCTATAAACCCAAAGTCTTTAGGATAGATGCCCAAAGTGGAATTGTTGGGCCATAGAAATAATATTTTAGATAATATCAATGTCACACCTGAACCCCTGAAGAATTTGTCACCAGTACTCGTCAATACACTGGCTTGGCTCTTCACATGCTACCTGTCTGAATGCAAGATTCCATCCCAATGGAAAACCAGCAGTACTGTCCTGTTGTACAAGAAGGGAGATATCCATGACATCAGCAACTATCACCCAATCTGCCTTTTGTCTACAAGTTATTCACTCAAGTCATCCTGAATAGGGTTGGCAGAACACTAGACGAAGGACAACCATGCAAGCAAGCCAGGTTATGAAAAGGATTCAGCATGATCAACCATACCCACATGGTGACCAACCTCATTGAGGTTTCGCAAGAGTTCAAGATGCCACTCTGTCTAACGTTCATTGACTTAAAAAGGCCTTTGATTCTGTTGAAACTGAAGTGGTCATCAAAGCCCTAGCCAAACAGGGTATTCAAACTCTACCTCAGGATCCTTTGTGAGCTGTATTACAGATTCACCACCAGGATCTCACCATTCTACAAGGAAGTGATCATCGACGTAAAGAGAGTGGTTCAGCAGGGTGATACCATTTCACTGAAACTCTTCAGTGCTACCCCTGAGAACATCATGCGATAACTGGAATGGGAAGGAATGGGAGTGAAGATAGACAGTTGGCAACTACACCACCTCTGCTTCATTGATGGCATTGTTCTAATAAAACCAAACATTATCCAAGCGGCACAAATGCTGGCCGACTTCAACTGTGAGTGTGGAAAGGTTGGACTTTCTCTCAATGGAATGAACATCTCTGAATGCAGCAGTTATGTGTACCTTGGTCGAGAGCTTAACATGATGAATGACCTGGCACCTGAGATGCACAGGCAGAAGAGAGCGGCGTGGAACGCCTTTAAGAGCATCAGAGAAGTTGTTAAGAGGATGAAGAACCTCTGGCTCTGGGCACATTTTTTTGACTTCTTCCTGCACTAACATACACTTCAGAGGCCCTACGAAAACAGGACGAGAATGCTATTCTGGTCTCCCAAAGAGGAATCGAAGGAGCTATGCTTGGAATATCACGTTTCACTCAAGCGAGAGAAGGAATCCGGAGTTCTAACCTCCGTCAATGATCAAGAATCAGGGACACTGTCTTGTTTGCCAAGACATTGAAAATAAGATGGCTCCACACGTAATGTGATTTGGAGATGACCACTGGACTAGAGCTGTTAACGACTGGATTCCACAAGATGTCAAAAGAAAACCTGGCCACCCACCTATAAGATGGTCAGACTTCTTTGTCAAGACCCTGAATGAACGGATTGATGCTCTTCGTGTTCCTGGAGCGAGCAGATGCCATTGTGCTACACTAACACGTGACAGGGATGAATAGAGACATTACTGGCACCCGCTCGAGCAAATCGATGAGCAACAGGATGATAAGTGACAAGTGATACAAGCGATAAATAATATTTTTAGGACTTTTTTTTGAGGGGGTCACATCTGGCAGTGATATATGCTTACTCCTAGATTTGTGCCCAGGGATTACTTTTGGTGGTGCTCAGGGAGTCATCGGTGGTACTGGGAGTTGACTGAATACAAAGAAACTGCCTTACTATACTTTCTCTGGATTAGAAGGGCATGTATATTTTTAATTTTTACAATTTAACAAACTGTGATTTACAAAGTTACTGATATTTGCATTTTACACATATAATGCCTTAGTACTAATCACATCATCAGTTTCAGTTTCTCTGCACAGGTGTTCCCAAGTTCTCTCCCAAAGCCCCCTTGCCCACTTCCCCCGAACTGCCACCTTGGCAGGTAAGTTTTCAAGTTTGGTTTCTATTTACTGAAGCTCATGTTTTCAGTGTAGTTGACTCTGTGGTTTGGATATACAGCTGTACCATTCTCCCACGTGACCAATATGCCCAATGCCCTGGATCCCTGTCCTGCTCCCTTTTTACCTCCCTTCCTCATCTTCTTACTTCCCCCCTCAATCAGAAGAGTAAATATTTTAAAATTCAGTTTACTATTCATATGTTATACCTCAACAACAATTTAAAAAAAATTATTAGCAAGTCACTGTGAAGTATAGTTACAAACTTATGAACTTTCATGTTTGCATTTCAGTCATACAGTGATCGTTTCCTTCCCTCCACCAGTGCCCATTCTCCTCCACCAATGTTCCCAGTATCCCTCCAACAATTTTTAAAAAATCTGCACAAGTACCAGGATGTCTGCCCCACAACTTAGAAACTGGACTCACGTGCTGGGGGAAAATGCAGCTCAAATAGAGAAGGGAACACCAAGTAGAGGATGTTGGGAGGACCCATTTGGGTTGAAAGACACGTGGTGAAGACTGAACATGACTACCTCTAAACATCGATACTTCTATTGCAAACTACAACACAACACTCCAACACAACACCCCAAACAAACTTCTATTGCAAACTACAAACTACAACACCCCAAAGGAGAGAGAACAAAAGGGAATGCCCTGCCGCAGAGGCAGGGTGGGGTGGTGGGGGATGGGCAGGGGTGGTGGGAGGGATACTGGGAACTTTGATGGAGGAGAATGGGCACTGGTGGAGGGATGGGTAAATGATCCCATTGCATTATGACTGAAATGCAAATACAAAAGTTTATATGTCTGTAACTGTACCTTATGGTGATTCACCAATAGAAAAGAAATCTGGCACTCGGAGCTCCTGGCTTCTTTTGTTGTTCTTCTTCAGTAAGTCTGTTTTGTTTTGTGATCAAAATAAATTTTCTTTTGTTTTTCAAGATTATAATGACCACAGCACGGGCAGGGAGGATTCTAACAAAAATTCATGAAAGCTTAGAAACAAACAGCAAAAAACAAGTGGCTATTTTGCATAATTCATCATATTCATCAATGTCTTTGGACCTACTTTATTTCTCTGCAAACTGAAGATAACTGAGGCAATGTAAATGACATTTTTTTCTATCATTCTGTTAATTCCGTCTAACAGCATTTAACTTTCACCATAGTCTTGTAAAAACCAGAATTCATTTTTCAAGTTTAGATTATTTTTTAGACTCTACACACATGTGTTCCTTTCCATCTAAACATTAGAATTAGTTTTACTGCTTCTTAGAATCCTTTTGACATTTTCACTGGAGTTGAATTAAATTTATAGATTAGCTTACAAAATGGTTGCTTGATGAAATTTAGTCTCAATGCTCAAGAATAAAAATTATCCATTCAATTTATTAGAGCCTTCTCTTTTGCCCCTGAATTTTATAAAATGTGTCCCAGACTCCAGTTTTTTAATTGGATGTCTACATTTCTTTAATTTTTTATCGATTTATTGAAACTATGAGTTACAAAGTTAATCATAGTGAGTTTTAGGTATACTATGTTCCAGCACCAGTCCAACCAAGTGTCTACTTTTCTTAACCAGTGTCCCATCCCATCTCCTACCCCAGTCTGCCTCCTTGGCAGGAACATTTTAAATTCTGGCTACTGTGATTTGCATCTCCTGCTTTCAGTGTTGTTGATTTTGTGGCCGGATACGTAGCTGGACCTTTCCTCTACACCACGATCTACCTGAGACCCTGGAGTCCTGTCTCCCATTACTTCCCATGTTTCGTCTTGCTAACCCCTTTGATTACTTTCCCTCTTTGTCCTTCTCCTTTTATAGTCTGAGTTTATGGGTGACTAAGTTTCTGGTAGAGAATCTGATGATTCTTTCCTTGACTTGAACTCAGTCCTCTGCATGCTGTTCTTTTTCTTTCAGATGATTTCCTACCTTCTATTGTTTTCTAGTGGTTTCCTACATCTTGTCTTGGAGATCCTTGATATTTTCCTCAACTACTGTTAATCTGATGTTCAGGGTTTCTAACATTATTTACTGTAGGATAAAATTGCTTTTTCCCTTGCCATAAGGAGCATAGATTTATTGGGTTACATCCATCACAGTGCTCCCGAGTCACTGCCATTCCTTTGTTTTTCTGTAACCTCTCCTCTATGCTTTCTTCCCCAACCGATCTATCACCTTTTCCCCCTAATCAGACTCTGTTAACTTGTAAGATCAGATCTTTCTAGGACACTGAACTTGTAAGTTAATATTGCCTTTCTCCTCTTCTTATGTCTTTTGAATAGCTAACTTTAAAGCAATGTCCTTTTTGTATAGAAACAGGAAGACAGTTAATATTATGCTTTTTAAACTTGGCATTTAATAGTATTAATAGTATTCCCTCCCAGGCATCTGCTTTCTTGCCTTAAGCCTCAGTTGCCCTTATTTCCTAGCACCCCAAAAGCAGGGTCCCGACGCAGGACTGAATGGACCCAGGGCAAGCTGTGAGCTACCCTGGCATCAAAATGGCCAAAGTGCCACGATTCATAACTATAAGTTAAGAGCATGGTCATGGACAAATGTTGTCATGATCCAAAAGTAACAATGAGACTAGGACCCTGCTAGGGATAGGAAAGTCTGATCTTGCCTGAGCACTGTAGTCTGAGATCGAGATGACCCCAGGAAAGCAGTTCTATAAACTTAGTGTATCTCTTACTGTGTCCATACAAAGTGATTAATATTATGAATGCTGATATGTTTGTTGGACAGGGAGGAAAAACACAACCATGGGATTCTGCTCTTGCGTGGGTCGTCTTGCTGTATGAGAATCTATCCTAGAAGCAGCATCTCCTGAGCGAAGAACTGTAACTCTATTGATTGTGACCACACCTATGTGTAATCCCCAATCCCTCATGATGAGGGATTTAACTAGGCTGTAAGAGTGGGCTGGAGGATCCAGAATCCAGAGCTAGGAGGAGAATGAAGGGGAATCGAGAAGAAGAGTGAGAGAGGCAGAAGGAGAATGAGGTAGCATGGGGGAGGAAGAAGCAGGAGTAGAATCCGAGGAGAATGGAGATAGGAATGGAATAACTGCAACTGGAAGCAACCAGTCTGGCCCTCGCTCCTTCCTTCGCCTGCCCATCGCCATCGACCTCCCCAGGGTGGGGGAAGTAGCTTGAGACTACTGAATGCAGGCGACAGGAGAGATAGAGTGCTGCTGCCCTGCTGTGATCACACTTCTGGCATCCCTGGGTGGGCATGAACCTCCAACCAACGCACAACTAAAGGTAAGAACACCGTTTGGTAGACCCCCACTCTAGAAAAGTTTAGTAGGACAACAGGATTTTGTGGCGCGGTGAATTAGAACACTAGCTATACTCCCCCACTAAGATGGAATAAAAACAGTGCCACCTGAGGCCCTTTCAAAATCTTTCACGCCAAACTGAACGTGGCAAGTTCTTTATTGAATTGCTGAAATATTTTGCACAGAGAACTGGATATTGTGTTTCTTGGGACCAACTCCAGTCCTACCTAAAAATTGTCTACAAATTTCATCCTTGGTTTCCAGATAAGGGTACTTTGGAGCCTAAGGTATGGGAAAAGATTAAGGATAATGTCTTCAGGGAATTTAAAGAAGGGGCTATAATCCCCAAACAATTCTGGGTAACTTGAAAAAATGTTAACTATATTCTCAAGGCTTTGTAACATCTTCCTTCCAAGGAGGAAGATGTTACATATACTATGGAAAGCTTTCCTCAGGAGTTAAACAGAGAGGATTTTAAGATTAAGGATGCAATGAAGAAAGTTCCTACTACTGAGAGAGCCTTACCCTTGGTTCCTCCCATACCCAAGCCTAGAAAAAAGCCTGATGCTCAATGCTTGGGTACTCCTGTACCCCAAGCTACCAAAACAGCTCAAGGCATTTCCAGTGGAAACAAGTTCTCAGGGCAAAAATCTCTCTGCCACTAATGAATTAACATTCCATACTGATATTAAGCCAGAGAGACCACCACCTCCCTTCTATGACTCCACTTCCAGTGCATCAGAGGAAAGTGCTAGGTATCATGAGCCAGCTACCACTTTCTCAGATTCTGAGTCTGAGAGCGGCTTAGTACAGATGGCTTTTCACAGGAGCCGCCGCCCCTCAGCCAAGGGACCTCCAGGCCACTCAAGACATGGTCCCGATAGAAGCTTACAGCTGAGACCTTGCGAACTTAAATAGTCAATCCCACCCAGACCCCATGAGCTCCATCTATTTTTTCCCATTCAACTGGAGGAAAATCAGTCTCCATCTTGTGAAGGGTTTAAGAATGGATTTTCTCAGTCATTTCAAAAAAGGCCTGTGCCTCATACGGACCCACATCTCTGTAAAATAAGGAATGTCTTACAGGTTGGAGTAAAAAGGTTCATTGGGTACCTCAGTATTGTCACATGGTTGCTAAGATGTGCTTAGGCCCTTCTCAGTACATGCAGTGGAGGATGTGGTTCAGTGATGAGGCCAAGGCAAAACTTCAGGGCCTAGCCCATGCTGGAGTAAAATTTTCAGGGATTAAATTGACTTTTGAGATGCTAATAGGTGAAGGGAAATGGCACGACCCTATAAAGCAAGTCACCTTGCCTCGTGCTGCTTTTGCTCATGTCTGTGAAGTGGCCCTGTGGGCTTGCGAGAAGATTGATGTAGATGCTGAATTTAAGGGAAACTATACAAAGATTATTCAGGGAGCCTCAGAACCTTATGCAGACTTCTTAGGGAGGTTGATGGAAGCCATTGAGAGGCAGGTTGAGGGTAAGGAAACTCAGGAGCTTTTGTCCAAACACATGTAATCACAAGGGGGCAGCGGCACTCTATCTCTCCTGCTGCCCGAGTTTGGTAGTCTCACACCACTTCCCCCACCCTGGGGAGGTTGATGGCGATGGGCAGGTGAAGGACGGAGTGAGGGCCAGGCTGGTTGGTCTCTATCCTCTGATTCTCCTCCTGCTTCTTCACTCTCTCATAGCTTGCCCTGGATCCATTCAGTTTCTCATTGGGACCCTGCTTTTGGGGTGCTAGAAACTAAGGGCAACTGAGGCGTAAGGCAAGAAAGCAGATGCCTGGGAGGGAATATTATTCGAAGCCAATTAAATCCCAAGTTATAAAAGCATAATATTAACTGTCTTCCTGTGTCTACACAAAAAGAACATTGCTTTGAAGTTAACTATTCAAAAGACATAAGAAGAGGAGAAAGGTAATATTAACTTACAATACACAAGTTCAGTGTCCTAGAAAGATCTGACCTTACAAGTTAACAGAGTCTGATTAGGGGGAAAAGGTGATAGATCGGTTGGGGAAGAAAGCATAGAGGAGAGGTTACAGATAAACAAAGGAATGGCAGTGACTCGGGAGCACTGTGAGAGTGTAACCTGATAAACCTAAGCTCCTTGTGACAAGGGAGAAAGGACAAAGCAATGTTATCCTACAATTTACCATACTCTTAATTTTTTCTTGTAGTTTTTTTCATTTTAGCACTCATAGTTTTCTCTTTCCCTTTACTTTTTTTTTTTTTTGGTTAGGGGACCACACATGGCAGTACTCAGGACTTACTCTTGGCTTTAGGCTCAGGAATCACTCCTGGAAGTGCTCAGGGACCTTATGGGATGCCTGGGGTTGCAGATTGTCCACGTGCAAAGTAAGCATCCTACCGGCCCATCATGTATAGTGCCTTGATTTCTGCTGACTCTCTGTTCCATCCTTTCTTTGAGCTCATTAAACACCCTCTCTAAGGTATCACTAAATTGACTTTCTGAACTGGTTAGTGCTGGTTGAGACTTCTGCGTTACTGTTTTCACTAATTGAGCTTAGTGGACTTCTTTGCATCTGCCCCATTGGGTTTTTTTCTATTGCCATGCTGAGGGTGAATCCCTGTAGTCAGCCCACCTGGGACTCTCTGAGGAACTAGGCTGGGAAAATTGCTCTTTTTCTTCTCTGTCTATCTTCTCCCAGTCATAGGAAGTATAATTGTAAACACTGTGAAATTTGATGAGTATCTGTTGCTTCAGCAGCTGTGGAGCTGGGCCTCTTGAAATGGTGAAGGCTTGGTGTGGAAGTTTCTGGGCCTTACCAGAAGGGAAAGGACCTGCCTGCACTGCACTCCTCTCCCTGCCCACTCTCCACCATGGAGCAGGGCCCTTTGTCACTGATTTCATTTCTTGTGCTCAATAATAATTGACCAATAACACTGACAAAATACAGTAGGGCATTTGGGTTTCATTCAAGGTGCTACATGAGGTGCTCCTTTTATTATATAAATACTGGCAAATGTTTTCATTTTTTAATATGCAGGGCAATTATTTTCTGTGATGATATAGGCTGACAACTATTTTCTTGTTAAGGAAACTAGAGTCTATGTTTCTCAGTTGAAGATCTAAGTCATTACTGTGGTTTTATATGAATGTGTTTGCTTGTAATATGTCCTCATATGTTCTTAGAGTATTTAGGCTATTGTGATACTAAATAAGCAAGATGTTTACCAACTTCATAGTTTTAATTTGCTGGAAGCCTATATTGCATTCTGAGTCCATTTCCTGCTAGCTGTGTGATTTTGGAGATGATTTATCCTCTAGGTGAACTCAATTTTATCATGAAGGATTGGTTTAAAAAAAACATTAGGCTAGCTCTTGCTAAGTTTTATGACTTTCTTACTTGATTTGAAATCATCCACATATAGGTGACCATGGGCTGGAGAAATAGTACAGTAGGTAGGGCGTTTGCCTTGCACGCGGCTGATCCAGGTTTGATTTCTCCTTCCCTCTCAGAGAGCCCAGCAAGATACTGAGAGTACCCCACCTGCATGGCAGAGCCTGAAAAGCTACCTGTGGTGTATTCGATATGCCTAAAACAGTAACAGCAAATCTCACAATGGAGACGTTACTGGTGCCTGCTTGAGCAAATTGATGAGCAACGGATGAGAGTAAAACAGTGACACAGTGATAGGTGGCCATATATGTCACAGAACTGGATGAGTTGTTCCAAGAGAATGAGAACCAGATGTCTATATTGTGTAGTGTCCTTGGTTGAAACAGTGTTAGCTAACTCCAATTCAGGGCCTGGTGACAAACTGTTGAGGAGCTGCTTTTGGAGCAGCAATGGTACAAACTGTCTTTAAAATCAGGTTCCTGGAAAAGCTGCACATATAATTCCTATAGATATCGAAAATCCTCTCAACTAGATATGGAAAGAAATAGACCGTGGTCCCCAATCTATCTCATTAACTCCCTGATTGTCAGAGATTTTTATTGGAAATAGAGGGAATTGAAGTGCGTGACTGTTTAGCTTCATTCTCGTCCCCAAAACAATAACTCTAAACTTCTTAGAGCCAATCTACTTTTATTTAAGAGTTCTCTAAAGAAGAGAGTAAATTCAGCATTGTAAATGGCAGTGAAAACTACATGTTGTACTTATAGAAATACATGGACTCTTTCCCTCCTTCTTACCTGAGTTAGCTGGGAGGTTGATGAAATAGAAGAAAAAATAAAACCCACTGGTATTTTTCAGAGACCATAAGATCTGAGTTTTATAATTCATTCTAGATTTAGTCTGGCAGAGTCTCTTGCTCGCATGCCTGGCTGTTACCCCAGGACCCCTCAGAGGGGGTGGGCTCCAGCTTCCCTCCCTGCCTGGAGCAGAGCTACCGGCGGCCGAAGACCTCCGGAGCCTAGCCACAGCCACGCTCAAGGCCCCTCTCCACACATTCAGAAGAGCCTCACGCATGAAGGTACCGGCAGAGGAACCCAGGTGTGTGGGACCTAGGGCTGAGACCTCCAAGCCTGCTTGTATCAGG
The DNA here is from genome assembly GCF_027595985.1 of Sorex araneus. Lineage (NCBI taxonomy): Eukaryota > Metazoa > Chordata > Mammalia > Eulipotyphla > Soricidae > Sorex > Sorex araneus. Next base: position 87,688,140 of record NC_073302.1, on the reverse strand, counting down.
ACTGGGCCTCTGCTGCCCAGATTTCCCATTTTCCAGTAGCTAGGCGGTCACACCCAGGGACTGCCCCCGGCGCTGTGTAATCCCACCAATGGCCAACAGTCAGAAACTTAAAACCAAGCTCCTGGAAGCGACATCTTATAGCCTCGTTCTCTCTCTGGGAGAATCTGGCAAGCTACTGAGAGTTTCCTGCCCACATGGGAGAGCCTTGCAACCCCCCCCCCCCCATGGTGTACTCATATGCCAAAACCAGTAACAATGCTGGGTCTTACTCCCCTGACCCTGAAAGAGCCTCCAATGCAGCATCATTGGGAAGGACAAGTAGAGAGAGGCTCCTAAAATCTCAGGCTAGGACGAATGGAAACGTTACTGAGACTGCTTGAGAAATTCAACCATCAACGGGATGATGATGATGATGATGATGATGATGATGATGATGATTCTAGATTTAGCCATGTATCACTGCCAGCTAACTCATTATGGAAAAGTGCCATATAATAGCTTAAGCTCATTGTGAGAGACTTGAGAGACAGAAGAATAATAAACTATGCAGTCACTCAACCTCCCATGGATAATAGGGACGGATGAATGTCTCATGAAGTACTAGTACTCATCTTGTACTGCTCTTTATTTGCCAGTGTTCCCATTGCCTACCTACCTCATCCCTTCCCAAGATCTACTGTAAGAGATTTCACAACAAGTATGTACATTTTATTTTTATAAGAAAAATTGTTTTATTTTTTCTAGTTTTATAGAAATATACTTGAGAATACTTCTCTGTATTTCCTGAGCACTGGTCTGGACGAGGATATCCTCTCTTGCAAAGAGTAGAACTTCATAGGCTTTCTGTGTGCTGTTCCCACCCAAGGGACCTATTTCCAGAATCATCTCCCTAAGTGCATCTTTCATGTTTACCCCAGAATTATCTCCCATAAATAGTGACTATGGGCTGGAGTGATAGCACAGCGGGTAGGGCATTTGCCTTGCATGTAGACAAACTGGGTTTGATTCTTCTGCCCCTCTCAGAGAGCCTAGCAAGCTATTGAGAGTATCCTTCCTACATGGCAGAGCCTGGCAAGCTACCTGTGGTGTATTCGATATGCCAAAAACAGTAACAACAAGTCTCACAATGGAGAAGTTACTGGTGCCCGCTCGAGTAAATTGATGAGCAATGAGATGACAGTGATACAGTGTGATGGAGATATATTTAACATACAACATTGTGTATTTTAAGGTATACAACGGGTTGATTTAATAGATTGATATATTCTTGTGCCCTTTTTTCAAATAAATTTTCTGCAAATTATTCTGCTGACTCAAAATATAATTGTGGAAATTAAATGAGCAAAGTATGAATGTTAATTCTTATTCTTCATAGTTGTGTTCTAAAAAGTTACTATGAACTCTTAAATCAGAAAATTATAAGCTGCTGCTCTGAGAAGAAATATAGAATTAGGCTTCTGTGAAACTTCAGCTCATACATTTTTGTTAATAATCTGTTTTATGTGTGGGTTTCTGTTTAAACATCATCATCATCATCATCATCATCATCATCATCATCATCATCATCATCATTATCATCATCTTCATCGAGAAAATTGATTGTCAATTTTCCCAAGCAGTCTCAGTAACATCTCCATTCGTCCTAGCCTTGAGATTTTAGCAGCCTCACTCCCGGAGGACTCAGGGGACCACATGGAGTGCTGGAGATTGAACTTGTGTTAGCTGCACACAGGACAAATGTCCTACTTGCTCTACTATTGCTCCAGCCTCCTTCCTTTAGTCTTTTAATTTGACTTTGCATAGGGGCTACAACAGGCAGTGCTTAGGGACAGAGATTTGCCAGTGTGGCCAATGGGATTAGGGTGAGCCGTGAAGGACTTTGTGGTGCTTTGTGGCCAGTGGGATTCATCCCCAACAATACTGAGAGCAGCAGGATCAGTCTCTGGTGCTCAAGTCACTACCCAGGGCTGAAATTAGAATGCAGGGTTTGCCCAATGTATGAGCACTACCACTTGGGCTACTTCCCTGGCCTGAAAGGGGGATGTCTTAGCTACTTAATTGCCAGGTTTCCCCAAATTCAGGGTCTCATGTGGCTCTGTTGTCTAATACCTTGCAGAGGGCCATGCACACAACTAACTCTGTGCTTCCTAAAATCATGCTGATTGGTTTAGTTTCTCATGGAAGCTTTAAGACTGTGAAATACTTGTGATTGCAAGTTTATACCATCAATTTTCCTAAGTAAGGACACTGTCATCCCTTGCCACCCCTTAACAGCCTTCCTCCTTCTACCTTCTCACATTTTTCGGGTATGTTTTTCTCCTTCCCTGCTTTCTGCCTCTTACCAGCATTGAGTTTGCCCCAGACAAGGTTTTTTCTGGTTTTAGCGGCACAGTTAGTGACAGCCCGTGCATGTAGCAGCATGTGACCCAGCTCCGTGCTTCCAACTGTGTAGTCAGCAGAGCTGTCACAAAGTCAGAACAAGTTAATTCCACGCCAGCAGAAGGGCAGGCTGTAATAATCCTGAGCCTCTGGAGAAGATTCTGGTAGTTGGGGCCAAGATGCATGTAGGCGACTGTGCTAGTCCCAGGGAATGGGCAAGAACCTGGCGTTTTCCTCTCCTTGCATGGTGCACCTGGGACTGCCAGCAGCAACCTGAGAAGGGCAGTTTCAGCTCTTTCAGACAGAGGCAGAAAACTGCTATTCTTTCTCTTTTTCTCTCTTTCTCTTTCTTTCTTTCTTTCTTTCTTTCTTTCTTTCTTTCTTTCTTTCTTTCTTTCTTTCTTTCTTTCTTTCTTTCTTTCTTTCTTTCTTTCTTTCTTTCTTTCTTTCTTTCTTTCTTTCTTTCTTTCTTCTCTTCCTTCCTTCCTTCCTTCCTTCCTTCCTTCCTTCCTTCCTTCCTTCCTTCCTTCCTTCCTTCCTTCCTTCCTTCCTTCCTTCCTTCCTTCCTTCCTTTCTTTCTTTCTTTCTTTCTTTCTTTCTTTCTTTCTTTCTTTCTTTCTTTCTTTCTTTCTTTCTTTCTTTCTTTCTCTCTCTCTCTCTCTTTCTTTCTTTCTTTCTTTCTTTCTTTCTTTCCTTCCATTTTTTCTTCCTTCCTCCTCCTCCTCCTCCTCCTCCTCCTCCTCCTCCTTCTTCTTCTTCTTCTTCTTCTTCTTCTTCTTCTTCTTCTTCTTCTTCTTCTTCTTCTTCTTCTTCTTCTTCTTTTGTTGTTGTTGTTGTTATTCTCCTCCTCCTCATCCTCCTCCTCCACCTTTCCCTCCACCTCCTCCTCCTCTTCCTCCTCCTCCTCCTCCTCCTCCTTTTTCATTGATTTGTCTTTATGGTGACTAAAGAGAACCATGGTGAGCGAGACCCATATTTGTCCCAGCAGGGTTATTAATGGGTTGATTGCTGGCTTTCAAAGGGAGCACTTTCACTTTCTCATTGTATCCTTGAAGAAATATTGGGTGTTTCTGATTCTGGAAGATGGGTGGATGATTGCTAGAGATGTTAGGATGAAGAGTTCACCAGTGTATGAAGAAGAACGAGCACAGTGTGGGGTACTTCTCTATTGCAGACATTTGGGGATTTAAAGGAGACATGCCGTTAGTTATAAAGAATGGGGTGGTAGAAGCTTGTGTCCTCTCAGCAGCACGAGGGGGCTCCCAGTCAGAGTAGAGGGCCCAGCATCCTGCAAAAGGCAGTTACTTCATAGACTCATATTGAAGATCAAAGCGTTCCCAACTGCCTTTTTTTTCATAGAAAGGGAATATTCAAGTAGTAACACAAAATATTTTATTTTACTTTTTGTTTGGGGGCCACACTGGGTGATGCACAGGGGTTCCTCCTGGCTCTGCACTCAGGAATCATTCAGGGGTTACTCCTAGCGCTGCCTATCAGGAATCACTGGTGCTTGGGGAACCATATGGATGCTGGGAATCAAAATTGGGTTGGCTACATACATGGCAAATGTCCTACCCACTGTACTATTGCTCTGCGCATTGTTTGCACTTGGTGGTGATGCAAACAAGAGAGTGCCTGGGACATGAGACTCATTAATTTGAGTGTTTTTTTCTGTTTTTTCCTGAGTGTTTTTATGTCAGCAAGGGACAGGTTCTACTTTTCCTCAAAAAATGAATTGTATTTTTGAGACTTATTGTCAGATTGTCAATTAACCCAGTGTCTCACAGAGGTAGTCTCAAGTTGAGCACAGCTGTAAGGCCCCAGATATGTTGCTCTGGTTGGAAGTGTGAAACAAAGCAGTATTCAGGATATCCAGTTCTTCCTACTTGCTCTTCTGTAAAAGGGAAACTATCAGAGAAATTCTAAAAGCAGAACAAAACAAACAACCTTATAATGTAATCCTAAGTGATTCCAGAGAAGAGAAGTGAAAGGCAGTTAAAGAAATCAAAATGATTGCTGGGGTTATTTTTCCTTACTGTAATAATCTATGAATTTACATATGCTGTTGTCTCTTCTATGACATACGTTCTTTTTATGTCAAACTTTGCATGTTATTTAAGATTTAAGTCAAAGAGCCTCTCCTACACTAAATGTTTCCCACACCCCTCTAAGAGAATTCTTGTTTATGTGTCTTTAGCTTATTTATTGGGTGCCACTGAAATATGCTTTTTTATAATTTTCTTTTCCATTAGGCTCTGAGTCATTGAAGTTAGGTGCAAATATTATTTGCACTCTATATTTGCAGTCACTACAAAATGGGTAGCACAAGTATATGCCAAAACAATGGTTTAAGGCATAATGAGTGGTAGGGATTGAGAAAGTCTTGTGAGGGGAAAAGAAAGTAACCAAGTGAAAGGTGAAATTTTATCAGATGTGAATTTTAGAGAGTTCTTATTTGTAATAAAGTGCATTAATGAATAACACGATTCTTTAGAGACTTTAAGAATGAGTTTAGATATCTGAAAACTGGTGTAAACAATTAAAATATTCAGAAGACTTAAAGCTACAATTTGGGCCAGATATGTGACTTAGTGGTGGAGCACATGTATAAGGTTCTAGATTCAGTGCCCGATGAACCCCTACTACCATGCACAAACATGTGCACATGTGTGCAAACAAACACACACCACGTTTAACTCAATAATTAGGAAAGATAGCACAGTGTTAGTCAATGACAGGGAGATGACAGAACTACTAGAATCAATCAGAATGTACCATTTCCTCAAATCAGCATGGAACCATGGTTTAGCACACTCAGCCAGTATGGGAACTCCCTATCTAATCTATAGGAACATCTCAAGTAACCCCTAAAGTTCATGTGTGTTTTGTCCTCAGATCAAGAAGTTTCCATGCCTAAATTCAAAGAAGGATTGTTCAATTAACTTAAAATAAATGACCTGTTCTCTAGGATCTCAAACTGACTCACTGAAATACTCATTTTCTTACCAATGAGATAAAAATTATAATTTAAAATTTGTCTTTATAATGTGAAAAATATCTCCACAAGAGACATCAGGTTTTATGTTCTAATTTGAAAAGCCATTAGTATTTGATTTATTCACTTACTATGTGTTATTTCCGAGTATGTGGCCCTCAGCCTGTACACAGTTCTTGCTCTCCCTAATCTTTCAGATCTTACTTTTCAGTCTGATAGCAGGCAATAAACAAGGAAGGATTTCAGAGTGTAGTCACTGTCACTCTCACTGTGATCCCATTGTTCACTGATTTACTCGAGCGGGCACCAGCAACGTCTCTATTACACTCAGCCCTGAGATTTTACAAGCCTCTCCTTACTCGTCTTTCACAATGATTAGATGGTCATATAGTATAGTAATATACTATATGGAGTATAGTAACACATACTAATTTATATGAGTATGATGTTTGTAAAAGTTTGATATTCTAGGACCATGTTTTTAAAATTTATTTTATTTTAGTTTTGGGGCTACACTGGGCAGTGCTCAGAACTTTCTCCTGACTTTGTGCTCAGGGATCACTCCTAACAATGTTCCAAGGATTAAATCTGCTGTACTATTTCCCCAGTCCCCTGGAAGCACACTTTAAAAACAGTCAATAGGCCTTGTAGAGAGATGAAGAAGAGAGCATTATCATAAAATATTGAAATAAAAATTAGAGAGAAAATCATATTAATTGGTGTAATCACCAAATTTATCAGAAGCTTTGAATTATTGTGAAGCAGATGAGCTGACAGGCAATGCATAATTATTTTTATAATAATAATTTTTGCTTTAAAGCTCAAATTAAATTTAATCTGGCTATAAAAGTTGTTACTTAGTTCTGAATTTTAGAATGTTTAATTGAGGCATTACTTTATGAGATTGTATATTTTAGGGTATCATTTGTATCACTTGTCATCCTGTTGATCTTTGATTAGCTCCAGCTGGCACCAGTAATGTCTCCATTTGTCCCTGTCGAGAGCTAGTGCAGCCCAATGATATCTGCTTGCTCCAGGAACAGGAAGAGCCTCAAATCGTTCATTCAGGGATTTGACAAAGAAATCTGACCTTCTAGTTGGTGGGCAGCCACGAGGTCTTCTGACATCCCTTGGAATCCAGTAACAGCTCTAGTCCAGCAGTCGTCTCTGAATTGCATTACATGACCGGCCCATCTGATTTTTGATGCCTTGGCAAACGAGACAGTGTCCCTGATTCTTGACTGTCAATGAAGGTCAGAACTACAGATTCCTTCTCTCACTTGAGTGAGACGTGATACTCCTAGCATAGCTCTTTCGATTTCTCTTTGGGATACCCTAATAGCATTCTCATCCTGTTTGCCTAGGGCCCAGGTCTCTGAGGCATATGTTAGTGCAGGAAGAACGGTGGAATGGATAAGATGTGCCTGGAGTCGGAGGTTCTTTGTTCTCTTAACCACTTCTTCGACACTTTTGAATGCATTCCATGCTGCTCTCTTCCTCCTGCGCAGTTCTGGCACCAAGTCATTCCTCATGTTGATTACTCAACCCAGGTACACATAGCTGCTGCATTTGGAGATGTTCGTTCCACTGAGAGCAAATGGAGCTTCAGGGACTAGTTCATTTTTCATGAGCATCGTCTTGTTGAGATTCAGCTGCAATCTGGCCTTTCCACCCTTTCCACACTCGTGGTCGAAGTCGGCCAGCATTTGTGCCGCTTGGCTAATGTTTGTTGTTATGAGAATGATGTCATCAGCGAAGCAGAGGTGGTGTAATTACCAACCTTCTATCTTCACTCCCATTCCTTCCCATTCAAGTCATCGCATGATGTTCTCAAGGGTGGCACTGAAGAGTTTTGGTGAAATTGTATCACCCTGCTGCACCCCTCTCTTTACATCAATGATGACTTCATTGTAGAATGGTGAGATCCTGGTGATGAATCCACAATACAGCTTGCGAAGGATTTTGATATACTGAGTTTGAATGCCCTGTTTGGCCAGGGCTTTGATGACTGCTTTAGTCTCAACAGAATTGAAGGCCTTATTTAAGTCGATGAACGTTAGACAGAGTGGCATCTTGAACTTTCGCGAAACTTCAATGAGTTTGGTCACTGTGTGGATATGGTCTATCGTGCTGAATCCCCTTCAGAACCCAGCTTGCTCACATGGTTGTCCTTCGTCTAATGTTCTGCTTATTCTATTCAGGATGACACGAGTGAACAACTTGTAGACGACAGATAGCAGGTAGATTGGGTGATAGTTGCTGATGTCGTGGATGTCTCCCTTTTTGTGCAACAGAACAGTCTTACTGGTTTTCCACTGAGACTGAACCTTTCATTCATACAGGTAGCGTGTGAAGAGTTGAGCCAGTGTATTGATGAGTACTGGTGGCAGATTCTTCAGGTGTTCGGGTCTGACCTTGTCTGGACCAGGTGCTGTACGAGTCTTTACCAGCAAAATGGCGTGTTGGATTTCAGAAGGGAGGATGTTGGGAACGACATATGCATCCTGAGGAATTTGGTATGTGGGCAGGTGGACATGGCTGTCAAAGAGATCCGAGTAGAAGTCGTGAATAATCCTTTCATTGCCTTTCTGGAAGATGTGATAGATCCACTGGGACGTCGGAGGGCAGTCATCTTGTTGGTGAAGGATAGCCAAGCGTTGAGAATACTTTTCCTGGCTCCAGCTGCACTGGCCAACACTACTGCTCTTCTCTCTTTCTTTTATCTCATCTCTGCACAGCTTTGTGAGCTCAGTCAGCTTGTGGTTTCCTGAGGTTCTCACCAAACCATGTTGACGAATGAGCTCCAGAGTTTCCAAAGACAGGTGTCTGTTGGTGGTTTTCTCACTCTCGGCATTCTTCACACAGTCATGGAGGTGCTGAACCAGTCGATCATATTTCTCGTAGATGTTGTCAAGGACGGCATCTTCCCACATTGCTACCCAGCCAGCGCCGCACTCCAGGCTGCTCTCTGGACACTTGGGCACACACACGAGTGAAGCTCCACAAAACCAGGTAAGCAGAACTTTGCGACCTTGAACTCTAGGTTCAACGAGACCTGGAAACAAGATCCTCTGTTTGCCTCCTCCAATCTCTGGCATCTGAGAGAGGGGTCAAACCCAGACACCCCACCCTACCCAAGTCATATATTTTAGGGCACTGTGTTATATGTAACTCTGAAAGTACCAATATTTTTATTGTACCCTTCCACCCTTTCAACCCCCTTTCTTCCCTCTCTTTGGCAAACTTAGTTCAGAGTCCAATTCCTGTTTTCATTTGGTTTTGCCTGTTCCCTTGCTTTACCTCACTATGTCCCACATTGAGTGAGATCATTTTTTTCCCTCTTTCTGACTTGTTTTGCTTAAAATGACACCTTCTCATTACATCCACATTATAGCAAAAATTCAAGATTTCATCTTTTTCTCATATTTAGGTAATATTCAATTGGGTATATATACCACATCTTTATTTAGTCATTTGTTGTTGGGTTGTTTTCAGATCTTGACTGTTATAAAAGAATCCTACAGTGAACAAAGCTATACCTGTTTCTTTTTGAACCAGTGTTTCTGTATTCTTCAGATCGTGAGTTGAGCCAAGAATGGAATTGTTGATCATATGGTTGCTTTATTTTTAATTCTTTGAAGACTTTCTGTACTATTTCCCAAGACCTTGGATCAACTTATATTTTCATAAACAGTGATGAATTTTCTATATTCTCTATACACTTAGCAGCATTTGTTTCTGTTTTTTTTTATTTAAGATAGACCGTGCTCACAAAGATGAGACAATTATCTCATCATTGTTTTGATTTGTTTTAAACTCAAGTTTTGCCATTGGTAATAAATATTACTAATTGAAGTTGAATTGGTTTAGGGATTGCTAGACTCTCTCAAAGTGCATACTACTATATGTTCCTTTTCTCTCACTGCCTGGTTGTTGATCAGAATAAAGACCAGTGAGATGGTCAAAGTACCTTGGAATGACCATGCTGAAGAGACTTGACAGCGTTCTAAAAATGTCTGCAGCCACTTGGAACTGTTAAGTGAGCAAGAAATAAATTTTTATTTTTTGAGCTTCAAATGTTTAGGTTTATTTACTACAGCAATTAGCCTACCTTTAACACTGACTTGAATAATAACCTTTTAATTAGAATTCACAGTGATTCATATTCTTCAATGACATGTAAATTGAGGCTGTACTAAAGGGTAACGGTGTTAATGACTATTTTTCACAGAGACAGTCTGAGAAAAGAACATACCTTTATAAATTTATGTCAGCTTTTCCTTTTATCCTCTTGGGTGATCTTTGCCAAGGATCTCCAAATTAATGGACAATATATGAAGAAACAAATATTTTGTCTCCTAATTATTTGGGAGAAATATCATACAGAATTATTTATTGCTTTATATATATTTGACTCTAAAATTAATAGACTGATATCTATGGAAGTAGACAAGGGAATTAAGCAGGAAACTAGAAATATACTCCAGGAAAGATACAATGAATAAAGTAATTGAAGATGAAGTATTATAAATAGAATGACTCAGGAACTTGAAAACTGCTATTAAAAATAAATATAGTTTTTCAAGGGGAAGTAATTGAGTATATTCCAAATTTAAAATCCTTGGGGAATTGGTTCTTCCTCTAATTACTGATCTTTTCTTCTTGGTTTGTGACTATGAAGCTAATTCCCCCTAGAGTAAGTTAGGGAAGCAATTACAAATATAATGGATGTGATCCAGTATGTTATTTAACTTTTCTCACTTTCCTCTCATTTGTATTCAATGCAATTCAGCATTTTAAGCAATATTTTCAGAAACATTATTATATATCATGACATGTGCTACAAGATTGATGGCCCATGCAGTGATGCTTCTTCCACTGATATCACAACATCATTTTCTATGTTGTGACTTCCAGTGATCAATTGATGATTATTCTATCATTCTCTTAAAACATCTGAGGTGAATTTCCATTAGACTGATTAAAAAATTTATAAGTATGCTTTTGCATTAATTAAAGATTTACTGAGTGTAGATCATGTGCTAAGCACTGGAGAGATAAAGACACATATGTGACTCTTGATTTAAGATGGTCACAATAAAGGGGTTCTAGGTTATGGAGCAACACAGTCTCCTAGATCTCAGAGTCTGACATTTATCACCTGTTAATATGTAACTTCCAAGTAAGACCAGCAGGAATGATCCTAAGTCTACTTAGCTGTTTTTTCCCTCCTTAACCCTAACCCTAATTGCAACCCTATCCCTAACCATATCTTTAACCTCAGTTGGAACCACAATCCTAGTCCTAGCCTCAGTCCTAGTGTAGCACTAATCCTAACTGTAACTTTTACCCAAAACCCTAAGCCCTAATCCTAGCCCTAGTTCTAGCTCTAACCTCAGTCTTAGGTCTAACCCAAGCCCTAAACCCTAAGCTAAGCTGGCTGAGGTTTTGTCACATGACCATCGGGTCTCTGTGAAAGAAGAAGGGACCTTGAAAAATTGCACATTGAGTTTTAAAGCTTCTGTTCAGAAGTTATGATCATTATTTCATTGACTGAAATAAGTTAAAAGGATATTCCTAAATAAAGTGGACAGTCTAAATTCTAAACCGTGCCCTGGAGGGAATGAGAAATAGAATGTTTGTGAACAGTCTTAAGAGAACTGCAAATAGAAATAGGCAATCACAACATAGAGGAAGGGACTAGAAAATCAAAACACCAAGAGATCACTTCCAGCAGTGAGTGGGTGAGAAAGACAAGAGAGGGCTGGAGAGATAGTGCAGTGGACAGGGCGCTTGCCTGGCACACATTTGACCTAGATTTGATACCATATATGGTTCCCCAAGTCTGCAAGAAGTGATCCCTGATCTTTGAAAAGAAAGCCAGGAGTAAGCCCCAAGCACTGCAATTAAAGAAAGTTTTAAAGAAATTAAAGAAAATTAAAAATTAAAGAAAAAAATTTTGGGGGGACAGAACGATGGTACAGTGTTTGGGCTCTTGCCTTGCATGTGGCCAACTGGGGTTCAGTTCCTAGCATCCCATATGGTCTCCTGAGCCTGTATCCTAAGTACAAAGCCAAGAATAACCCTTGCACACTTCCAAGTGTGGCCCCCAAATTAAGGAAAAATAAAAAACAAACAAAAAACATGGCTTGCCTCTGTTCTCCCTGAATACTCATCTTGTTTACTTGTCTCTATGAGTATCCTGCCCACACTGGCAAGCTCCCGGTGGTATATTCGGTATGCCAAAAACAGTAACAATAACAGGTTACATTTCCCTGACCCTGAAAGAGCCTCCAATGTTTGAGAAAGACGAGTAAGGAGAGGTTACTAAAATCTCAGGGCTGGGATGAACGGAGACATTATTGGGGACAACTCGAGTAAATCGATGAACAATGGGATGACAGTGATACAGTGATACAGTGATGCTTCTTTGCTTACTTCCACTCTGGAGAAACCTGTGTTCCCTCTTGAACACATTTCCTCTCTTTCCTCTCACATCTTTCTAAGCAAATTTCATTCAATAAAAACCACCTTGCTTCACACACACAAAGGAAATGAAACAAAAAAGAGATAAAGTTTTGCACAAGATCCTGCTCAACAACTAGATAGATGAGCTTCCGGGAAAGGGGCTGAAGGGGTGGCCTTTGAGCCTCTTCTGTAAACATTCTTCCCTGGAAACAAATCCTGGCTGGCCCAGTGCTTCCCTTCCCCATCCCTTCCCTGGTCACAGCGCTTTCAGGGAGAATCTGGTCCTGGACACCTTATTCCCTCAAGGGTGGGACTGTTTTTCCTCTTCCCTTGGCTGTGTTTGAGAGGTGTTTTGGGCTGGCCAGGCAACACAGAAGCACAGGAAGACTATTTGTTGGAAAATGCACTCAAGGAGCTAAGTTTTGGTGAGGGCTGTGAAGGAGATGAAAGGGAGAACATTCCAGGCCAGAGCCAGGGTACACAGAGGTGCGGGCACGCCGAGGCCAGGCCTTTCCGAGGGAGGAAAAGGCAGTGTTTGTGCCTCACCTGCTCCCTCCAAGAGGCTTTCTTACTCATGCATGACTTCATTGCCACTTTCAGAGATGCAAGCTGGGTTCCACTTCTGAAACCCTCTGGGCTTCTACCACTCCCCTTTCTCTTGTCTCGCTGCTTTGATGAGTTGTGACTGCCTGCTGGGAGAGGCTTCCACACTTTGGATAAATGTCCACAAGGGGCCACAATCAGGACACCAACCTCATTTTCACTTGTGATTCAAGCCCAAGCTTCCACCTTCCTCCAGAGGAGTAGCTAATGCATTAACACCTCGAGTCACACTCCCAGGGCACCCGGGTGTCTGCTGTCTCCTACGTCTAAGTGTATCTCCCCTTTGCTTCTGATGATCACAGCCCCTCTCCCTGCACATGATCTCAAGCAGGAGGGAGGGGAATGGAGTGATGGGGGGCCCCTCTCAGAGAGATGGAACTTTTGCACTGCGCTTGAGTTCATCTTCCTTCACTGCTGTCTTCACGCAGATTCCAGAGGTACATGGGTCTCCTGCTTCCCAACCTGGCCTCAGCAAAGCACCAAATGATCACTCAGTTGCTGATGAGCAAACTCCCAAGGAGCTTTGCTGACATTTGTGAGAAACAGTTTTCCAGGATGGGGTAAAGTCAGGGAGTGGACATTGATTCTTGATCAGATGGCTTAAAACAAAAACTTCGCATTCAAGGAGAAAAAGAAACAATGCTGCCTGATAAAAGGAGATTCACTTATATCATAACTGACTGGATCAAACAGAAGCAAACAGCAAGTCTCCTCTTTGTCCCTTGAACACCTTCCCTGGGTCCCTTACTAAGACACTTGCTAGCTCCAGCTTAAAGGAGTAGACTGGGATGCTTCTGAATATTTTACCTGACATGAGGATAGAGTGATTTTAAAAAAAGACAATTGTGATGACAGTAAATAGGTTCCTAGACATATGTTTTATTCATTACTGCACATTCTCACAATGAAGAGGAGTAGTAATAAGCCTGATCTTATTCAATCTTCCCACAGGGGTTGTACCTGCTTATTTTTAAAATTATCTGTTTTTTTTAATTGAACCACCGTGAGGTACACAGTCACAAAATTGCTCATGATTGGGTTTCAGTCATATAATGTTCCAACCAATTGGTCTATCCATTTATACCACCATTAGCCCCTAGTTACCAGGGGCTAATTAAATTTAATTTCTCCATAGTTAGAAACCGGCCTCATGAGTGTATGGGGAGAGGACAGCTGGAATAGAGAAGGGATCACTAAGAAAATAATGGCTGGAGGAATAGTCGGGATGGGAGATATGTGCTGAAAGTAGATAAAGGACCAAACATGATAACCTCTCAGTATCTGCATTGCAAACCATAATGCCCAAAAGCAGAGAGAGAGTATGGGGAATATTGTCTGCCATGGAGGCAGGGGGAGGGTGGGAAAGGGGGGGTATACTGAGGATATTGGTGGTGGGGAATGTGCAATGGTGGAGGGATCGGTGTTTGATCATTGTGTGATTGTAACCCAAACATGAAAGCTTGTAACTATATCTCATGGTGAATCAATAAAGTAAAAAATTTAATAAATGAAAGTGTAAAAACAATGCATGTGTATACTGTTAGGTTGTGGCTTTCTCTAGTTGACTAGAGATCTGATTTCTTACTATTGTCTTATGCTCAGCAATTTCACACATTTACATGGATTTTTGAATCCTGAAGTTATTTAAATTTTCAGTCGCTGATTTTTATAGTTACAGAGTGAAAAAGAGAAAGTGTCTCAAGGAATTGAGAGAGAGAGAAAAATCAAGTAATAGACAAGGAACAAAGGAACAAATAAATATATATAAATGAAAATGTATTATTTCACTCTGGAGTTGACCATTGTTCTTAGAAATGAATTCAAACATACCATTCTCCTTGATAGGAAAAGAAATAAAGCTGAGAAAAACATTCTGAAACTATCAGAGACCTAGGTTATTTTCCTAAGACAGGAATTAATATTTATTCAGTATGCATTTCTATTACATAGCAAATCCTCAAGTGACTAATTTACTGGGTCTATAGCTGTTAATTAATTTTATCAAATATCCACAAAAATAGGTTTAAGTATTTTGAAATCAAGAAGATGGTTTCACGAATCATAGAAAGATAGTGGTAAAAATTTTAGCAAACAAATCTTATAATTTATTTTTCCCACCTTTGAAAACCCATATTCTGAACTTGACTCCCAAAGATTTTGCTGCAGTGAAATTAAGAAACCAGTGACTACAAATTCGAATGCCCACTGGAGACTGACAGGTGCTAGGAATGGATGAATTGGTCTCCCAAAAAAAAGGACAGTAAGGACAGGTGGCAATTGTAGTGATATGGGGATTTGTGTTTCCTCTTCAGGAAGATTCACAGAAGTAGTATTCCCTCATTTCTCAGTCTCCTAGAAATTGTGAGCATATCACCAAATATGTGAGATGTAGTAAAGCCTGAGCTTTACATGTCCATACTAGGAAAATTCACACAAAGATGTCAAATCATTTTAAAATTGAATGAGGGATAGTTATTATCAAAAACCTGCATTACCCCTCTCGTTTGGCCAGAACGAAAACAGTTGTTTTAAGAAAGCACCAAACTCGGTCGACCTCACCCCACACCCCCATAATTCCCGAAGCCCTGGTAGCCACACCCACATTGTGCCACCACGGCCATGTAAGCTCACTTACTGGCTCCGGAAACTCATAATTAAATCTCAAAAGAGATCAACTAGCTGCAAAAATGTCTTCGATACATATGTCTCTGAGACCGCTCTGGGGTGATCTCAGGAGGTGGGTGGGCCACTTTCCTCCCTGCGGAAGCCCTGGCAGCCTCACTCATACCCCAACAGATGCCCCTACGCCTAGGGCTGGATTCCACTGCTTCATGACTTAGCTCCACAGAGATGCCAAACTGGGCCTTTTCTGAGTTGAGGTAGTAACCTCCCTTTACCTCCCACTACTTCCAGAAGGCCCCGCTGTCACACCAATGTTCCACAGCCACTGCCATATAAGTTCACTTTCCAGTTAAATATTCTGGATTTTCTGGAGCACAGCCACATTTGCGGTCAGGTGACATCTTCAAACTCTACACTACTAACATCCCAATAGGAGCACACCAGATTGGATGGGAATGTAACACAGAAACCAGCTAAGTTCTACTAAAAAAATAAATTAACACAGAAAGTTCAACTAGCAAACAGCTTAGTAATCCTTCAAAAAGAACTTAATATCCCTGTGGTGAGATACAATGATTTCCACAATTTTTAAATTAAATTGATAATTTCTTTAGTCATTTAGTGGCAATAAATATATAAAATAAATTATTTTGCACTTGCTACAGGGGCAGGCTTGAGGAGTGGTTGGGAAAATGGGGACAAAAGGAGAGAAGGTTACAGGGCTGAAGGGACTGGTGTTGGAATATTGAATACCTGTAACAAATCATTATGAACAAATCTGTAAAGCACAGTCTTTATCAGAGGAAATCCGTGAACAACGGGACAATAGTGCTACAGTGCTACCTTACTGTATTGTTTCATTATTTTAGAAAGTATTTTGGTGGAATCTTTATGGTGCTCAATGTATGGTATCAAGTCATGCAAATAGTGATAATTTGACAATTTTCATTTCCAATTTGCATCCCTCTAACATTTTTTTCTTGTTTGATTGCAGTAGTGTGAACTTCCAAAACTATGTTGAATAAGAATTATGGCAGTGGATATCTTTGCTGCATGTCTGGATCCCAGGAGAAAGCCTATCAGTTTTTTTTTCTTAAAAATTTTTATTGAAATTGTGTTTTTTAGGTTCTGGTGCTCTTTGGCTGGAAGCTCTCTCCATACGTTCGGACAGGCCTCATGAGTGAAGGTGCCGGCAGAGAAACCCAGGTGTGTGTACTCCCATCAACAGCCAACATCTAGAGAGACTTAAAAGCAAGCTCTCAGAAGAGAGTGATGCAGAGTCTCTTGCCCGCACACCTGGCTGTCTTCCCTGGGGCTCCTCGGAGGGGATGGGCTCCAGCTTCCCCTCCCACCCCGAGCAGAGCTCCCGGCGGCCGAAGACCACCAGAACATAGCTGCAGCCATGCTCGAGGCCCCTCTCCACACATTCGGACAGGCCTCATGCGTGAAGGTGCCGGCAGAGGAACCGAGGTGTGTGTAATCCCATCAACGGACAACATCCAGAGAGAGACTTAAAAGCAAGCTCACAGAAGCAATATCTTTGCCTACTTCTCCCTCTGGGAGAAACTGGCAATCCTCTGAGAGTTTCCTGCCCACATGGGACAGCCTTGCAAGCTTCCCATGGTTTATTCACATGCAAAATCCAGTAACAAGCTGGATCTCATTCCCCTGACCCTGAAGAGTCCCCAGTGCAACATCATTAGGAGGGCCGAGTCGAGATAGACTTCTAAGATCTCAGGGAAAGGACGAAATGAGATGTTACTGAGCCCGCCCGAGAAATTGCTGATTAACGGGTATTGTGATTGATTGATTGATGTTTTTTTTTTAATGCTATTAGTAATGGTTTCTCATGCACATAATTCTAAACCACACCCATCACTAGTGTGTCCACTTCTCTCTCCCAAGGACCCAAAGACCATTCCTTTCAAAGCCTCCCCTCAACTCAATTGTGTGGATCGGTTCTCCCGTTATGTTCCCTTTGGCTCATTGTTGCTCCCTTGCTTTGTATCTTGAAGTCCCAGAGATGAGAAAGATCATTCTACATCTATTCACCATCCTTCTGACTGGCTTCACTCAGCATAATATCCTCTAGTTTCACCCATGTCATTGCTAACTGCATGATATTTGGGTTTTTTTTTTTTTGATGGTAAAACAATTTTATTTATTTATTTAAATTTTTATTAGTAAATCACTGAAGTACAGTTACAAACTTATGAACTTTCATGTTTGCATTTTAGTCATACAGTGATCATTCACATCCCTCCACCAGTGCCCATTCCCCCCCACCAATGTTCCCAATATCCCTCCCACCACCCCCACACCCCACTCTGCCTTTGCAGCAAGGCATTCCATTTTGTTCTCTATCCTGTTGGGTGTGTAGTTTACAATAGAGGTATTGAGTGGCCATCATGTTCAGTCTATCGTCTACTTCCAGCACGCAGCTTTCAACCCGAGTGGGTCCTCCCAACATTCTCTACTTGGTGTTCCCTTCTCTATCTCAGCTGCCTTTCCCCCAACATGTGAGTCCAGTTTCCAAGCTGTGGGGCAAACTTCCTGGTTCTTATATCTACTACTCTTGGGTGTTAGTCTCCCATTCTGTTACTATATATTCCACAGATGAGTGCAATCTTCGTATTTTAACTTTTTATTGAATCACCATGTGGAAAGTTACAAAGTTCTCAGGTTTATGTCTCAGTTATACAATATTCAAACACCCATCCCTTCACCAGTGCCCACATTCCACCACCAAAAACCTCAGTATACCCCCCGCCCCCACCCCCCTACCCCCGACTGTATAACTGATGAATTTCACTTCATTTTCTCTTTACCTTGATTACGTTCCATATTTCAACACAAAACTCACTATTGTTGTTGGAGTTTCCACCCAAGAAAGACAGCCCTACTGCCAAGGAAGCATTTGATAATTAGTTTTCCATTGCTGAGAATGAAGAGATATGTAGCCCCACTGCTCCAAGTACATAACTCTTTTTTTTCTTTTTCCTTTTCCTTTTTTTCCCCCCTCATCCCCCTTCCCGCGCCTCATAGTATGGTGTATGCCACACCTCGTTTCTCCCAGAAAATGGGAAACAACTGGGAAAGAGGGATATTTCCTCTTCTCGGCCGGCGTGGGGCTGTTGCTTAGTTCACAGTCCAGAGAAGTGGCTGTTACATTAATAACCTTCAATATTTCAACAAAAATTCACTGTTATTATTTGGAGTTTCCCCCCAAGTCAGACCTGTTCAAAAGGAACCGTTTCACATTGCTGACAATTATAGATGTTAAGTCACGCGGATGTGGCAGCGTCCACGTGGTTTTGGATTTCTGTATAAAGTCCAGGGAAAATTCTGCCAGAAATTGCATAGCCCAGCTCACAGTCACAGTGCATTGCTGTAAGAAGTCTCTGGAATCAAAGTCTTTAGGCGCAGAGGGTCCGTTTCACTCTCAGCAGCTCCAAATTTATCTGAGCCAAGGGCATGCTGATTACACCCCCTTCCCATGAGTCCCTGGGAGCCCCAAGTGTAAAAATCGAATACCTCTGGGTTAGGAGTCTTAGAAGATGGTGCCTGCCATGTGGATGCTGCCGCCGCCGCTGCCATTTTCCATGCAGGAAGACAGGGTGGGGAGGAAAGATCCAACCCTGAGTAGCACAGAGTTGCACCCCAGTTCACAGTCCCAGTGCATTGCTATTAGAAGCTGTGCTGGATGCCCGAATCTGTTAGGTCTCTGGAATCAAAGTCTTTAGGCGCAGAGGGTTCATTTCACTCTCAGCAGCTCCGAATTTATCTGGGCTGAAGGAGTGCAATCTTTCTATTGCACTCTCTTTCTGACTCATTTCACTCAACATGATACTTTCCATGTTGATCCACTTATAAGCAAATTTCATGACTTCATCTTTTCTAACAGCTACATAGTATTCCATTGTCTAGATGTACCAAAGTTTCTTTAACCAGTCATCTGTTTTTGGGCACTGTGGTTTTTTCCAGAGTCTGGCTATTATAAACAGTGCTACAATGAACATACAAGTGCAGATGTCATCTCTACTATACCTTTTTGCCTTTCTGGGTTATATTCCCAGGAGTGGAATTGCTGGGCCAAATGGAGCTAGTCTTTTAGTTTTAGTTATTTAGCATAATATTTGATGTTGGCTTGTAGTAGATTCTCATTACTATCTAGAGTTATGTTCCCTTTACCCCTATATTTTGAGTATTTTTCTATCATAAATGGATACTAGATCTGGTTAAAAGACTTTACTACATCTATTAATACAGCCATATGATATTAATTTTGTTTGGTGTATTACATTGATTGAGTTGCATTTACTGAACCATCCTTGCATCTGTGGGATGAACTCTGATTGATCATGATGTGTATGATTCTTTTGATATATTGCTGGATTTGGTTTTTTAGAATATTATTAAGGATCTATGCATTGATAATCATCAGCAATACTGGTCTATAACTTTATTTTTAATTAGTGTCTCTATATGTCTTAGATATTAGTGTAACACTGGCTTCAAAGAAGCTATTAGGGAGAATTTCTGTTTCCTCATTACTTTGAAGAGGAGTATGAGCACTAAGTCTTTCTGAAGTTTTGATAGAATCCACTAGTGGATCCTTAGGGACCTGGGATTTTGTTACTGGAGAGACTTTAAATTACCGTTTCAATTTCTTTACTTAATATTGCTATATTCAGGTTTTCTGTTTCCTTTTGGCTCAATCTTGAGAGTTCACATGATTCTAAGATTTCCTATATTTCATTTAGGTTTTTGAGCTTATTGGCATAAAATTTTTCAGAGTAACCTTATTATTTTTAAATTTCTGAGATGTCTATTATAGTTTGTCACCTGTCATCTCTGATGCTATTCATTTTTTTCTCTTTTTTTTCTTGGTGAGTCTAGCTAAGGATCTGTGAATCTGGTTAATTTTTTCAAAGGACCCGGCTCTTGTTTCATTGATCCTTTGTATTGCTTTTTTGATTTTTATGTAATTGATTTATGTTATAACTTTTATTGTTTTTCTACTTTATAACTTCTTTAATATTTGCTTTTTTCCTTTTTCTAGTTCCTCAAGCTAAGAAGTTAGGTAATTTAAGCACATTCTTTCTTCCTAGGTTGCACTTGAATGCTATAAAATTTCCCCTTTGTACTGTTTTTTCTCTGCATAATAGGTTCTGGTAATTGGTATCTTCATTCTTGTTTGTTATGAGAAATATTTTAATTTCTTCTTTGATTTGGAACCATAAAATTCCCTAAATTGCCAACGCAGTTCTAAGGGAAAAAGAGAGAAGGGAGGGATTGCATTTTCTAACTTTGAATCACACTACAAAGCTATAATCAACAAATCTGCTTGGCATTGCGATAAAAATTAACTTGCAGAACAATGGAACAAAATTGAGAGTTTAGGGGCTGGAGTGATAGCACAGCGGGTAGGATGTTTGCCTTGCAAGTGGCCGACCATATGGGATTCCCAGAATCCCATATTTCCCCTGAGCACTGCCAGGGGTGGTTCCTGAGTGCAGAGCCAGGAGCGACCCCTGTGCATCACTGGGTGTGACCCAAAAAGCAAAAAAAAAAAAAATTTAGAGTCAAGTTAAATTCCCAGGTTTATGGACATTTAGTCTATGACAAAGGAGCTAAGAATATTAAGTCAAGCAAATAAATCTCTTCAACAAATGGTGTGTGTGTGTGTGGGGGGGGCGTGTATAGTGCCACCAGCAGGCCAACCTGTACCTGTAGGGCGAGTGCGTCAACAGCCTGATGGTGCCTTCAGACTTCCAGATACCCCCAAATTGCTGTTGTGCCTTTGGCCAGACCTCAACAACTTGGGGCCAAGTTTACCAAGAAATTAAACGGCCAAAAGTTAGGTATGTGGGAGACATACCCACAAACCACCTCTGGCTCAGTTATATAAGATCATTTATTGGCCTTATTTCAGAGACCCACAAACCTCAAAGAGATCAAAAGATGCAGTTAGGGCCTGTAGGTAGGTGGGAACCTGTGACTGAGAGCTCCAGGCTCACTTGGATTGGGACTGGGCCTCCTTCCCACAGGTCCCCAGTTTTTCAGTAGCTTGGCAGTCACACCCACAAACTGCCCCTGCGGCATGTAATCTCATCAGTGGCCAAGACCCAGAGACTATAAACTAAAAGTCGCGAAAGAGAGCACCGTAGAATGTCCTGAAACCATGCCAGGCTGTCTTCACTGGGGCGCCACAGAGGAGGTGCAGTTGAGAGCCCTCCCCACCCCACCCCAAGGGACCCAGCTCCAACAGCCAAAAACCTCCACAACCCAACTGCCGCCACGCTCAAGGCCGCTCCTCACCTGCTCGGGCTGAGGCTCACATATGAGTAAACATATTTTGCTGCCGCACCGCATCATAAAACACTCTCTCCCCACTCCCCATAATTACCACACCAAATTTGATGGAGTTCAGATAGAAGGCAACAAATCATAGAGGAAAAAAAAATATATATGCACATATACATATTTTCAGATAGATATACCAAAGCTCACATCACCCAAACTTTAGCAACATGTTAGTGATATTCTACAGAATGTCTTAATGGCTCCTGCCAAATTAGAACAATCTTTACAATGTTTCCTATATGAACACTTTTTTTGTAAGCATGTTCAGAAGTTTTTTATAACAGACCATACAAAATATATTATTTCGGTTGTATTTTGGGACAGGGATTGGGGTTTGGGATGGAAACATTTTGAATTTGGTGGTGGGAAGGTGTAATGGTTGTGGGATTGGTGTTTGAATATTGACTATAATCAAGCATTGTGAACTAACTTATCTGTATCACTGTCACTGTCATCCCGTTGCTTGTTGGTTTGTTCGCTGAGAGTATCCTGCCCACATGGCAGAGCCTGGCAAGCTAACTGTGACATATTCAATATGCCAAAAACAGTAACAATGAGTCTCACTTGGAGATGTTACTGGAACTAACTTATAAAATTAAAATTTAAAAAAAAAAGTAATGTGGAGTTCATGCCCAATTCAATAAGCTTAATCAATGGCTTAATAAATAGCAGTGCTCCTATATTATAAAAAATGGTGTGGGGAAAACTGGATAGTTATATATAAAAAATAAAATTAAAACTGTCTCACACCATTGGTAAAAAGTGAACTTGAAGTGGATGAAAGACCTTGAACCTAGATGAGAATTTACCAAATAAATTGAAAAAAAAAAAACATTTGGCAGAAGTTTCCAAAAAGTTGACCTCAGAGGTATCTTCAATGAGATGACCTCAGAGTTAAAGACAACAAAAACAAAAAAAACCAAAAAGAATTATATCAAATTAAAACCCTTCTTCTTAGAAAAAGAAACCAAAGCTATAATAAAAAGACATCCTATTGAATCAGACAAAATGTTTGCACAAGATATGTCAGATAAGGGCCAATATCCAAAATCTATAAAGAGCTCATAAAACTCAACAACAGAAACCCCATCCAAAAATGGGGTGGGTAAATAAAAAGGCACTTTCCCAGAGAAAGCATATGGATGGTTAGCAGGCATATGAAAAAGTATTTATCAACGCTTATAAGAATATGTAGCACTGAGCACTGTCATCCTGTTGTTCATTGATTTGCTCGAGTGGGCACCAGTAACGTGTCCATTCTGGGACTTGTTACTGTTTTTGGCATATCGAATACAAGACAGGTAGCTTGCCAGGCTCTGCCTTGTGGGTGGGATCCTCTCGGTAGCTTGCTGGGCTCTCTGAGAGGGATGGAGGAATTGAACCTGGGTCAGCTGCGTGCAAGGCAAACTCCCTACCTGCTGTGCTATTGCTCCAGCCCAACATTCATAAGAAGGGAAAGAAAATCAAAACAACGTTGATGTTTCATCACACCAGTGAGAATGGCATATATCAAAAAGTCTGTAAATAGTGCTAATGGGGTTGTGGTAAGAAAGGAACCCTCATCTACTGTTGGTGGGAACGTTGCCTGATTTAGCCTCTAGGAAAGCAATATGGAAATCTCTCCGAAGTACAGGAATGAACTACCATACAGCCCAGCAATACCTCTTCTTGGCATCTATCCTCCACACACACACACACACACACACACACAGACACACAGACACAAATTACTTTGCAAGGATATTTGTACACCTATGTTCATTGAAGCACTTAGTATAATAACCAAGACATGTAAGCTCAAATGCCTAGGTATGGATAAATGGATTTAAAAATTGTGGCATTGACAATGAATTACTATGCAGCTCTAATAAAGAGCAAATTCATGCAATTTGTCAAGACATGGATAGAACTAGAAGATATCATGTTGTGAAGGAAAGGGATATATAAATAATGTGCTCTCTCATATATGAGACTTATAGGTAGCAAGGTAACAAAAAGGTCCAAAGGCAGCACAAAAGAACTCACCCATACAACTGAGTTTGTGGTGGGGAGAGGTGTTGAAAAGTAGTGACTTTGTGTCCTTGGGAGAGAGAAGTGGATACACTGGTGGTGGCTGTCATGTTGGAATTATGTACTCAGAAAACCATTATTATCAGTGTTGTACATCACAAGACCTCAATCAATAAAAGTAAAATAAAAATGGTGTAGATTACTAATTTTTTTTATCTCCCCCTCTCTTCCCAACTCCTATCTTCTTTTTCCTCTTTGGGAAATGATTGGATTTTGCCCAAATTTGTGTCCCAGAGTTGCCATTTTTTCATTCTTTGATTCCAAATAATCATACTTTGCCTTTAATTGCCTCCTAAAATTTTTATTGTCAGTTTAAAGTCTATTGTGGGCCAAAAATCTGAGTTACAAATCAACTTCCAAGACTCTTGAATGCTCGGACCACTCCTTCTCTTTCAGAAGACAAAAGCTTAGCTATACCTCCCTGTCTCACAGGGACATTGATTCTGGAGACATCTGTTGTGGCTGGCCTGGACTTGTTAATGACTGAAAGCTCTAATCAGAGCAGTTGGGATCTGCGTTTTCACTTGCAAAGTCAGTAGATGTCTGCACTCCCCTTTGGTAGCCCTTATGACCCTAGATATTCTCTGAATATTGCCTTCACTTTTTTTAAAAACACAAATCTCATGTTAGGCTTCAGGTATAACTGCTGAGGTAGTTCTGCTAAATCCTTGTCTATAACTTCTAACTAGGATAACGAATTATCAAAATTAGGTACAACTAACCCTATTTTGGATGCAATTATTGGACTTTTTGTTGTTGAGTTTTGTGAGTGCTTTAACCTTGCTAGCACGTGTTAGTACAATCCATTTAGTTTTTAGCAATTGTTATTTGACCTTTGATTTATATGGGGAGTAAAGTAAATCAAGAAGAGGGAAATAGGTGATCACCTCTGGGTCTAAATCTCTTTTCCTTCTTGGGGAGCCACACTCAGAGATTCTAGAAAACTACTCCTGGTGTAGTGCTTGGGGCTTGCTCCCAGCACTGATCAAGGGACCTGGCCATTCCAGAGTTAAACTTGGGGTTCCAGCATGCAAAGTCTACACTCTAACCCATTGAGTCATCTCCTTGGCTCCTGAATCCCAACTTATGATAGTGATTTTGTGCCATCACCATTCTGATCATCATGTGTTCTTCCTAAGGAGGAGGACATTAACTCTTCCTGAAGCAAAATCTTCAGATTCCTTAGTATGCTTCTGAGAGTTAAACTTCTTTGACTATAGGCTGCAACCCTATATGTGGTGGCACAGGTTTTTTTTAAAAAATTAAATTTTTTTCTGTATGCTTTATTATTATAAAGCATATATTTGATTTATATGCTTATTTTAATATACCTATATGTCTGGGGTCACTCTGGATGTTGGCCGTTGATGGGATTACACACACCTGGGTTCCTCTGCCGGTACATTCATGCATGAGGCCTGTCCGAATGTGTGGAGAGGGGCCTCCAGCATGGCTGTAGCTAGGTTCCAGTGGTCTTCGGCCGCCGGGAGCTCTGCTCAGGGTGGGGAGGGAAGCTGAAGCCCATCCCCTCCGAGGGGCCCCGGGGAAGACAGCCAGGCGTGCGGGCAACAGACTCCCTGCACGCCTGGCTGTCTTCCCCAGGGCCCATCAACGGCCAACATCCAGAGAGAGACTTAAAAGCAAGCTCTCAGAAGAGAGATGCACAGAGTCTCTTGCCCGCACACCTGGCTGTCTTCCTCGGGGCCCCTCGGAGGGGATGGGCTCCAGCTTCCCTCCCCACCCCGAGCAGAGCTCCCGGCGGCCGAAGACCACCAGAACATAGCTGCAGCCATGCTCGAGGCCCCTCTCCACACATTCGGACAGGCCTCATGTGTGAAGGTGCCGGCAGAGGAACCGAGGTGTGTGTAATCCCATCAACGGACAACATCCAGAGAGAGACTTAAAAGCAAGCTCACAGAAGCAATATCTTTGCCTACTTCTCCCTCTGGGAGAAACTGGCAATCCTCTGAGAGTTTCCTGCCCACATGGGACAGCCTTGCAAGCTTCCCATGGTTTATTCACATGCAAAATCCAGTAACAAGCTGGATCTCATTCCCCTGACCTTGAAGAGTCCCCAATGCAACATCGTTAGGAGGGCCGAGTCGATATGGACTTCTAAGATCTCAGGGAAAGGACAAAATGAGATGTTACTGAGCCCGCCCAAGAAATTGGTGATTAATGGGATATCGTGATTGTGATCGTGATCGTCTGGGGTCACATCAACATTTCTTGGGCAAAAAAGGGAGTTGAGGAAGAAATTAAAAACCCAGCACAAGAATGAAACTATGCTGTAACTACTGGGGCACTTATTGTTTTCTTGAGCAATAGATAATAGATGGGCAAGACTCAGAAGTCAGAAATTTGTTCTTTTGTGAGGAGTGCTTGGGAGAATTTCAGAATCTTTTTGATTGCCTGGTGCTTAAAAGAAAACTTTCATGCCAACCATTTTGTCGAACCCAAACACCTCAGCGTACTTTTTGTGCAATATAGTTTTCTAACTCTTAAACAAACTGCCTAGAATTATTTCAGCACAGCGGGTAGGGCGTTTGCCTTGCATGTGACTGGCCCGGGTTTGATTCCTCTGCCCCCCTCGGAGAGCCTGGCAAGCTATCAAGAGTATCCTGCCCACCTGGCAGAGCCTGGCAAGCAACCCGTCTCGTCTTCGATATGCCAAAAACAGTAACAACAAGTCTTACAATGGAGACGTTACTGGTGCCTGCTCTAGCAAATCGATGAGCAACAGGACGACAGTGCAACATTGCTACAGTGCTTCTTAATAAATACTTTAACCTGTATTTAGGTATTTCAAATGAAGAATGACCTGTTGGTATTGGTATAGTGAAAGCTAATTATATTGAGCCCAAATGCTGAGCAGAATTGCCATATAGTTGGAATAAGCTTCGCCCTTTCCCACCTCTAGGAACTGTAATCAGAGTGCAGAGTGGGCATTTTCTCTCTTTATCTAATTTCCCCTATTACTAGTGGTACTGTTAGTAAATGAAGCAGATGAGAGCACTGTTCCCTTATATCTGGTAAGCACGGACAGACCTATATGCATCTGCTCAATTAAGCCAGCAGATATGGCTCTTTCATTTTTCATGGGATGGAGAAGGAGGAGTCTGCATTTTGTACATCTGTATCCCATCAAAGCTTGTTTTTTTGGCAAAAGGACATAAAATTTCAGAAGGTCTTTAAAGACATGGGAGACAGGGGTTAGAGAGAGAGAATACAGTGGATAATACACTTGCCTTGTACATGTCTGACCTGAGTTCAATCCCTGGCACTCTAGCTGGTCTCTCCCGAGCCCTGTCAGGAGTGATTCTGAGCACAGAGCCATGAGGGTGCCCTTAGCACCACCATACCTGGCCCAAAGAAACAAAAAGTGTGGGTGTCAGACATGGATGTTTTATGAAATCTGTTAATTGATACAGCCATATGTCCATCCATCCATCCATCCATCCATCCATCCATCCATCCATCCATCCATCCATCCATCCATCCATCCCACTATTCATTCATTCTGTAACCTCTTATTGAACACTTGTGTGTAGAATAACATATTTCATCCGTTAACCCGTCTTCGTCCACTCAACCAGTATTTGCTGAGCCTCTGCAATATGAACTGGTTAATGTATTTATCAAGATGATGCTAGCACAATGCTGGGTTGTAATTTATTCAAAACCATACTCACTACTATACCTACCTTCGGAGTCACCACCTTCCTTTTGGGCCACATACCACCCAGACCCATCGCCATTCTGTGTTTAGGCTAGTCTGTTCACACACTGCCCTGCCCTGCCTGTTCTTAAGTCCCTGTTTAGTGTCCCATGGGTCATCTAAAGAGGGCTCTGATATTAGCTTGCTGTGCCTTGTCAGTTCAAATCAAGTCAAGGCAGTGCAAGCCCACCCCGTGGGCAGGACCTTGACAGCTCTCCTTGTCAGCTGCCACTGAAAGGCGGCAGCAGCAGAGAGGGAGCCAGTTAATTGTCAGAGACGACTACCAGGTTGGGATTTTTTGTTTAAGGCTCAGTTAATTTCACAGTAATTGAATTTAGACTCGGCTTACAGAGACTGGGGTGAAAGGTTCTCCAGCAGGAGAATGACAGGGATATTGTTCCAAAGCCTCCCGATCTCTTCTGAACCCTGTGAACAGCTGGGGAGCTGAGATTTCTCATTTAAGGACTTGTAGGAGCAGGCAGAGCCACAAGGATGCTTCATCTCTCCCAGTCATCAGAAGTTGGCTTCAGAGTGGTGGAAGCACGTGTGTAAGCCTTTGCCAAAGATTATCTTACCTGGGGTGACTCTAGGAGCGCTGCTCTTGATTGACTAGACTTGGGGATGAGCTCCTCACTCAGGAATACTCCTTTCTTCCCTTCCACCCTCCTGTGTTCAGTATTCTTGTTGCCATGGTTGAGGTGGGGGACAGAAGGAGGTTTGGAGACATTGAGTAATACAGGACTATTACAGATCAGAAATCAGTTTAGGATTTGAACTTGGCTGTCTTTTTCCTAAACTTAAATTTCTTCAATCATTGACTATCAAGAGGAGCAGAGTGGTAGGGAAGTTCAATAGTTCCATCTTTCATATGGAAAGTGGTGCAAAGAGTCTTAACTTCAATCAGTACTACTACTAAGCATAAAGACAGACCTTGGGGTATGCCTCTGTAATTCACCACACTCTCCTTCTGGTGTAAAACTGTGACTGCTCATGTTCCATATTCTTATTGCTAATATATCTGATGTGTTAATCAGAATATTTTGGCAGTCACCAACAGAAACCCAAGCAAATCTAGGTTTAAAATGAATGCTTTGACTTACATAATTGGGAAAGCTCTAAGGTAGCACATAGATGTGAAATATTACTTCAAAGAAGTTTAAGGATCATGGACAGGAAGTAAAGTACTGCATCTATCTCTCATCTAAGTGTGGATCTGATTATATCTGTTAAGGATTTAATGTGTGCATTGTCCTGAGATTCATATACAGCTGTCCTATCTCTCAGTGTGTCTCTGATGAGACATCCAGTCAAATAATCAAGGCGAGAAGAGGTAGTATTGATGGTGCTCTGAACTGATAGGATAATGATATTACAAGAAGAGATCTGAGAAAACTTTGCTCTCCCTTTCTCTTTCTACACACACACACACACACACATACACACACACACGCGCGCGCGCGCACACACACACACACATACACACACATACCTATATGTGCAAGCGCATGTGCCCCTTTGCCCCAACACACAGAGGTGATGTGAACACAGAGCAGAATGACAGACCACAAGCCAAAGGAAGAGGCCTCTTGGACCCACATAGTCTATGCCATTTCATTATAGCAACCAGCAGACTTGTGTATGTGAGACATGTGAGCAATGCACATACATTGGCTCATTTCCCCATCTGTACATTACCTTTTTCTAGCTGTTCAGGAAAGAAAGATAAGCTCGAGTACTCAAACTACCATTTAATGATTTAAACAAGAAGGGACTAGCATCTTGGGATTGTCTGTACAGGATCACGCTGGTATTACACTGCCATCTCCTGAACCCATCAATCCATCACTTAATGGGGAAAGGGAGAAGTGCAGGACAAACTATGGTTGGACAGGAAGAGGGAGAAGTGCAGGACAAACTATGGTTGGACAGGAAGAGAACACTTCCAACGTTGGACAGGAGGTCAGATAGGTTGGTATAGTGCATTGCACTCAGGGAGAAACACTGTTTTGTGTTATTGCAGGAGAGTGAGTATTGGCCTTGAAAATTGCTCAGAATGACCGTAGTACTGACCATAGTGACTGATCATTATAATGATAGCCTTTAAAGTTGATTGCCTAAAGGGAGTCAGAGACAAATTCTTTTCATGTTGTTGGTGTTATAGAGCACAGCCTTCGATAAAGGGTGCCCATATCTCCTTTTGTTATTGTGTTGGAATAGGTCTTGGTGGGGTTACATATAACAACAGAGTTGTAATTTTCTACTCAGTAAAAATAGTTTCAGCAACCCTAGCATGAACACAGAGAGGAGGAATGTTTTTTAGGCTTACCAAGAAAATTTCTGCCTTCTCCACCCAAGGTACAGTACATGACTTAAGATGTCAATTATTCTGGGGATCCATTTTCAGAATAGCAGTGCCCCACAAGGATGGGTGAGCAGGCCCTCTGTAGCAGAAAGAAAAAATAAAACTAAGAAAGGTTTTTATGGACAAAGAGAATGAAGTCTAAATGAAGCAAAGTCCAAATTCCAAAGTTGTCCATTATGGGGCATTAAGATTATGAGCATCCATTTAATGAAATTGACTGACAAATGTGTACAATTCAACCTCTGATTTTCATCGTGCCATTCATGTGCTAAACAAGTTCCTAATTAAAATGTTAACAGAATAATTGCTAAATGGAAAAAACGGTTTACACAGAGTTCTGTTGATTTGTCTAAGAACCCAAGACTCAGTAGGAAGGATCGTGAACAGTTTTGTCAATGACTCTTAACAGTACCCAGGTCTTTCATATTTCTCCACCTCCAACACCTTTTTATAAAAACATTAAACTTGTAGGAGATTACTGCTGCAGTGCAGAATCTATATCAGTATTAGTGTTGAATTTAGGACATCAAATCTCTGGCGAATTTCAACTTTCCCATCTGGAAATGGAATAATAGTGAGCTCCTTTCTGTTGATAAGGGTTATTTTGAGTAGGGATTCAAATTCCCTTCCCACCTTCCTTCCTCACCCACCTCTTTTCATTTCACTTTTTGAGCCACACCCCGCCATGCTCAGGACTTACTCAGGAATTACTCCTGGTGACCATATGGGATGCTAGGGTTCAAAACTGGGTGATTTCCTTCCCTTTTCAAAAGCATGTTATCATACAATACCCAGAACCAAAGTACCAATAATAGGTCATATTTATTACTACAAAATGAATGAGAAATGCAAAACCTTTTACAAATCTTTAGTTAAAAAAACATTCAACTCGCTCATTTGTTACTCTTTCTGAAATATTTTTTTTGTTATTAAGTCAAGGAAGATAACTTGAGCAGAGGACACTCCCAAGATATACTGGTTTTAATAATGAGTGCGTTATTGGGTTGTGACACAGTAGTAATACCTTGTAGTACTACTGGGTTGTGACACAGTAGTAATACTGTCCCAGTTTTCAAGGCTAATAGTTTCTACCTGTACATGGTGAAAGGCAAGGTGTTAAGGGTGAAGATGTGGGGCATAAAAACCCTCATTCACTGCTGGTGAGAGTGTAAACTGGTCCCACTCTATGGGATTTAATATGGATATATACCAAATAATGGAAATGGAACTATCTCAAGAGTCAGCAGTTCCCCTCCCAGAAATTATTAACACACAAACACCACCTTAAAATGTATGAATATCTCTGTTCATTGCAATACTATTTACTGCAACCAGGAAATGGAAGCACCCTGAGCATTGCTGAGGAGCTCCACCTCGCAGATCTGGAAGCAACCCAAATGCCCCTCAATACATGAATGGATAAAGATGCTGTAGTATATATACACAATAGACTGCTACTGAGCAATAAAGAAAGAGGAAATGTTCTTTCTGTTACAACGTGGATGCAATGACTAGAGGCTATTAGGCTAAGCAAAATAAGGAGAAAGACAAATTCTGTATGATTGCGCGTATATATTGTATATAAAGAATAGATCAAGGGGCCAGAGCGATAGTACAGCGGGTAGGTCATCTGCCTTGCATGTGGCTGACATGGGTTCGATCCCTGGCATCCCATGTGGTCCCCTGACCACTGCCAGGAGTAATTTCTGAGTGCAGAACCAAGAGTAATCCCTGAGCATCACTGGGTGTGACCCAAAAAACAAAAACAAAACAACAAAAAAGAAAAGCATATATCAAAAGGTTTTTTTTGATTTGTTTTTTGTTTTATAGCTCCCAGAAGAGAGTGATGGAAGCTTTCCTGGAGCCTGCAGCCGCACTTGCGGTCATGGACCTCTTTATCTTTATTTTATTTATTTATTTATTTTCCCCTCACGACATAGCCTGGCAAGCTCCCTGTGATGTATTTGATATGCCAAAAACAGTAACAACAGCGTGCTCTTCATGTTCTTAGAGCGAGCAGATGCCATTGGACTACACTAGCACATGACAGGGACAAATGAAGATGTTACTGGCACCTGCACAAGCAAATCGACCAACAACAGGATGACAGTGACAGTGACAATGATACAGATCAAGAGATAGGTAGACAATGCCCAATGTAAGCAAACCCCTGGATTCTGACCACTAAAAATAGGAGAAGGGAAAGTACTACAACGGCCTTATTTGCTATGGTGGAGAAATTTTGACATTTTTGTGGTGGACATCGGGTAGGGCATTTGTTTTGCATGCGGCTGACCTGGGTTCGATTCCTCTGTCCCTCTCGAAGAGGCTGGAAAGCTACAAGAGTATCTTGCCCGAACAGCAGAGCCTGGCAAGCTACCATGATGTATTTGCTATGCCAAAAGCAGTAACAACAAGTCTCATAATGGAGACGCTACTGGTGCCCACTTGAGCAAATTGATGAGCAACGGGATGACAGTGATACAGTGACAGTAATGGACATGGTATGGCAAAATTTATAGCACTATGGGATGTGTCCTATCCTTGTCTCCCCCAAAAGAGAAGAGCATGTTGACAACAACTGGTTCCTGTTTTTGTTCTCCCTGTATTCTGCATTGAATAGAGCATGAGCCCCTGGTTCTCTCATTGCCGAGGCTTCTCTGCCCAGGTCCAAGGTGTGCAGTAGACATTTCTCACTCCATCCTCAGTCACCGCACCTTGCTGCAGACTCTGCTTTGTTCAATGTTTGTTCTTGTTGTTGTTGTTTGGGCCACAACTGCTGATGTTCGGTGTCTATTTCCAGTTCAGTGCTCAGGGGACATTTCTGTAATAGGTAAGGGAACAAAGGCGCCTGGTACTGAACTCAGGCTCCTCACATGCAGCCTGAGCTCCAGCTCTTTGAACCATCTCCTGGGGTCCAGGCTTGACATTTTTGCCTCACTCAGGGTAAATATTTTGGGCTCTTCCTTCCCTTTTGCAGTCCCTTCTCTCCATCTCGGATTGTTCTCCGAATGCCTCTTTGTTCTACTATTTCTGCTTCCTGCCTTCCCAGTCCCCTTGCTTCCCACCTTCTCTTAGTGTTTGCAACAACATTCTTGCTCACACTGTGCCTCCGCTTGGCACAGTTTCACTCCCCTGCTCCATTTAGCTCATTTCAGCTCTCTTTCTGACTGATTCTCAGCTTACCACCAATGGCTATCTACCACTAACTCTGGGGAGCTGCCATGATCTGATCCTTACTGCCTAGAAACAAAAGAGATTTCTCACATACTCTACACACTCTAAATCCACCATACAATTTTGCACTGTTTATTTAAAAAAAATGGAGATAAGGGATCCACATTTGGCTGTGTTAAGGGCTTACTTCTGGCTCTGCATTCAGGAATCACTCCTGGTGGTGCTCAGGGGACCATTTAGGGTGCTGAGGATGGAACCTAGGTCATTCACATGCAAAGCAAATGCCCTGCCTATTGTACTATTGCGTTGGCCCCCATTTTATACTGTTTTAGAATGGTACATATATATTTTTGCACATGTGCCTTGAAATTCTGGCTCTGGGATGGAAATTTTGTGCAAAGGATATGCAGGAAAATACATTAACCAAAAAAGTGGTTTAAATAAGTGAAATTGAAATGAACAAATAACTATTAAAATGTGCATTTAACTTTCCATGTTTCTGTGTCTCAATAGTTACATTACTAGGGCTGGAGAGATAGTGCAGTGGGTAGGACATTTGGTGTCTTCTTAAGCACAGAGTCGGGGATATGGTTCCCTGTACATCACAAGGTGTGGTATCTGAGCCCCTCGAAATATTATAAATAATTAAAACATTGACATAGAGACAAAGAAAATAAGCAAACAAGACTACTTCAAAATAAGTAGTATCTGCACTATGAAAAAATAACAGCTAAAATCAAAAGATCCACTGTTGAATAAGAAAAAAATATTTTCTGCATGTATGACAGAGGGCTAATGTCCAAGATATGTAATATACTCATAAAACTTGACAACAGTAAAACCAAAGAGAGCAGGTAGGGCCTCTGCTTTGCAAGCGTCTGACCCAAGTGTGATCCCTGGCACCACATATGTTCCCAGGCCCCCACAAGGCTGATATGTCATTACAGATCTAGGAGCAAGTCATGTGCATGCTTGTGTGTGGTCCACAAACAAAACCAAAACAAGCAAGCCAACAAAACCCAACAATAAGCAACCCCATCAACAAGAAAGAAGCACTGAACAACAGCTTTATCAGTGGAGTTATTCGGACGGCAAACAGGCATGTGGAAGAGTACATCATCATACATTATCAGGTGAATTGTACATAAAAATGTCAATAAGATCACCTTATTTAAAGTCCAGAAACAATTAATGCTGGTGGTGAGATGCAGTATAAAAGGAACCCTCATTCATTGTTGGTGAGACTGTCATCTGGTTCAGCTCATATGGAATACAATATGGAGACTTCTATTTAAAACAGAGTTATATGAGCCAGTGATTCTATTCACACATCTATCACAAGAACATTCATTTTAGAAGCTCATTGCATTACAACATACAATAGCCAAGACACAGAAACAAGCCAAATACCCAATGATACATGAGTGAATAAAGAAATTTTTGGCATAAGCCCATAACAGAATACTACTAGACTGATAAGAAAAGATAAAATCTTACCTTTTGCTACAACTCAGAACTGTAGGGGGTCATGTCAAACACAATTAAGTCAGAGGAAGAACAAATGATGGATAATCTCATTCATATAGTATATTAAAACGAGAGACTGTAAAATGGACAATGAAAACTTACCTTGGAACTCCCACAACAGAACTGAGGTGATCAACTGAGAGTAAGGGTATGAGGGCGAACAATGAGGTGGGCTAGAAATGACTGAAGAAAGCCAAGTGCCCTTCATGGTTTATTGTTTCTCTGGCCCCAATTCAGGCCATATTTTCTTAGCAACGAACAATAACTAAACAGATTAAGGTAAGTTTTCTAGTTTTAGTAGTATCTAAATACTTGTTTTCATTTCCCCAAATGAAAACAAAGCAACTGTTCATCAATTGATTTCTTTGATAGAAAATATATAGAACCAATAGTCTTTAGAGATATAGATTAGTGGTTGTCAGGGCCTGGAAGTGGTGGTTATGAGAGTGACTGATGTAGATTGGTAGAGGCTGGATAAAAATGTTTCTGGGATAAGGTTGTGGTGATAGTCATACAATTTTGTGAATATAATAATATCGACTGAGTTCCAAGCTTTGTAAATGTGAATTTTATGATTTTTAAATTATACCATTAAAAAAAGAATAATCCTTGAAGTAAGTGTGAGTTTAAAATAATATGTTAGGAATGTAATTTGTCTGCACAAATAAAAAGTCAAATAGTGATAGGTAGAGTCAGAGATCAGGATATTAGAGTCCTAATTAAGGAAAAATTATTGCATCCTAGCAAAAGAGCCATTAGACAAGAAATCCAAATGATTTCCATAATCATTTTGGAGCCTTTTCACTCATAATCTGCTGATATCCAATAGTGCATGGCAATGGGAGATGCTTAATATATTTATATTGAAGTTTATATCAAAAGGCTTGTGTTGTAATTCTAGGTGTGTGTGTGTGAGAGAAAGAGAGAGAGAGAGAGACTATATAATGCAATAGAATGAGTAGTAGTAAGTTTTCTCTAGAACAGAAGTTTGTGGTGGGAGACAAAATTAAATCCACATATAAGAATTAAATATTTTATTTATTATTATAATTATTGTTTTGCATGCCCAGCTGTGCTCTGGGCTTCACTCTTAGCTTTGTGTTCAGGGATCACTCCTGGCAATGCTTGAGGACACCAGGGATTGAATCCAGGTCAACTGCATGCAAGGCAAGTGTAGCTGGAATATTATCTCTCTGACTCCAGGAACACAATTTTCTAAAAGCAAATTCAATTATTCTTGAATATTCATTACCAATAATAAGAGCAATAAAGGAGACTATATCAATACTCCAGTTCTGATAGATGTGCTTGCCATTAAAGGTCACCACAATTTTGCACAGTTGAACTTAAACTCATTTAATGCGCACAGTAGATATGAATATTTATTAGATTATTCTATTTTTCTATATATTATGTGGGACATTATAAATATTAGCTATCAATAATACCCAATATGTTATATGCTAGTAATCACATGTAGTTGCACATCGAATTTTATATGTATTAGTACTTACATATGGCATACTATATTATATATACACGCATATATATGGATATATAAACACATATGTGTGATATAAAACTGGAGCAACTAGCATCTTATTTAAATTTGGTAGGAGTCTTTTTTGTACCCGGTGCTATTTGGAGATGCCCACATTTCAAATATGTTCCTGATTTTTAAATGTGAAAATATAAAAAAAATTCTCTAAGAATAGGAAGTCAGTTTAGGAATGAAACTTCCTCTCTTGCTTAAAAGGCTGTGTTTTCCTATGCAAATGTAGCAAAGCCCAGAAATTAGCAATGACTGCTAAATTAACACACTTGAAGAGCTTGGCTGGTTCTAATAGGCAGTCAAATGGTCTTGTTACATTGTAATGGTGCCAAGCTAATTGAAGTGATTACTGTTGCTCAGGAGCGGCGTTTTTGAAGTAGAAGTCTTTTAAATTATCCATAGACGTTAAATGTCAGACACTATTGTGTAATTATACTTTGTAAATGCTGAATGTCATAAGGCATCACAGGTAATTGAGGTTTACAGAGAAGAGCTTTTTCTAAACCTAATTGGGCATCAACTCTTTGTCACTTTTTAAAAATCTAATTGGGCATCAAGTTTTCGTGCCACGGGGACACTCCAATGACTCACAGTCTCTTTCTTCCCCACCTTTCTAGGCTGGGCTTACTCAGGGGGTCCACATGTCGAAATGGTTCCAAGCCACTCAGCTTTCAAACCCTCTCTGTCGTATCGTCTTCTGGAATCTTCAGAGAAGGTGACACACTGGTTCAAAATATCACAGGCAGAAGCTTTCTGAGAAGCCAGGTGTGGCTCTGACAACAGTGTGGCCATCTGAATGGAATACCGAGTCACTGAACATCTGAATGATTCCAAAATATTCTGTGTGCTATAGGCCTTACATCTCTGTGTTAGCCTTGGTGTATCAGTGAATTTGAATTTTCATTACAGAGGTTTATAGGACCCTTAGAAACCCAACTAGGGGCTGGAGAGATGGGAAAATTGGTAGAGAACTTGCCCTACCTGAATTTGATTCCTGGTACTACATATGGTTTCCTGAGCACCACCAGAAGTGATCCTTGAGCATGAAGCCAGAAGTAAAACCTTAGCATTAACAGGTGTGGCTCTCTCCCACCCCTTTCACCCAAGAATCCTACCAGTTTGTTCTATATTTTTATTTCTTAGGTGCTGTTGGAAAACAAATTATGGCTCAAAGTTTTAAAGAACTCATAGAAGTAATTTCCTTCATTGCTGATAATAATCTCAGTCATAAACCAAACTCTGGAGTTGTTCACTGTTTTGTCTGGGTGAACTTTACAAAGGCAGTGACCACCAAATGGCTAAATTTGACTTGACAATATGAACATGATGATGGTCTGTGATTTGCCTGAGTTCTTCATTGGGGCTCTCTGAAAACAGTTTCCATTTCTGAAGGAAAAAATTCTGAAGGAATACAGCAAAAACACACACCACACTTTTATTGCATAACTCTTTATATATGTGTTCGATTGGTCACCAAATTTGATTAAATAAAATGGTTATTATCTCTCTGTGATTTCCTGACAGGGCGTTCATTGTGTGTTTTCAGCAGGTAGCAATTTATGAAAGTCTTAACTTATTTGTAAAGCTATCTTTATCTGTGCTTTTTTAAAGCCATCATTATTCTCTAGGATAAATTGAGTTCTGATTAAAGTGTTTTCTGCCCCATACAAGGAGACTGTATGGGAGAAATGTCAATGAGTATAGGAAAAAAAGAGTCTGTGGATATTTGTTTTCCACAATGTGGGAAAAAAATAAAGGAAAGGGATAAAGTCTCGCTGAGTGTGATCTGGAGATTTTGCATGATTTGTGAAGCTGGATACAGAGACATTCACAGAGCTACTCTTAATGGTCAAGCTTTATTATAGTCCGCAAAGATGTATTTCTATTCATTGATTATGAATTTTTTCATTGTGCTATTGAAAAGGCAAATTCAATGAGAGCTTGTTATTCATTATAAGTAGTGTACAGATACTTGTCAGAAATAACACTAGGCAATAAGTGTAGTTTTTCTAGCATCACGTTTGAAGGTGGTTTTTATGATGTTCCTGTCAGAGAATAATCAGGTTCAAGGATATTATTAAAGTTGTTAAAATTTTAAAGCAATAATATGCAAGATGCCACACAAAGTGTTGAATTAGACATGGTTTTTGCACAATGAGTTTATGCATCCACTTTCATTTTGTTTCCTTTTTGAGCAAATTACATCTCCCTTGATGGAGTTCTCACCTCTCTACCCTGGAACTCTTGCCTTTCTTATCAGTGAGTCTGCTGATTTAGATAAAACATGATGGCTTATACCAGAGAGAAGACTCTTACTGACATGATATTGATAGCTAAGATATGTGGGAAACTCATAGCCAATTCTGAAGAATGATTCCATTACATTACAGGGTTCCTATCTCTACGATCCATTTTCTTTTGGCACAGGCTTGGAATAGAAACTCTACTGAACTGTGATCACCCAGCTGAGGATCAAGACAAAGTCTTAGGTAAATGATCCCACTTCTCTCAATCACAGTATCACTGTATTACTGTCATCCCGTTGTTCATCGATTTGCTTGAGCCGTCTCCAGTGACATCTCCATTTGTCCCAGCCCTGAGATTTTAGCAGCTTCTCCTTACTCATCTTTCCCAATGATTGGAGGCTCTTTCAGGGTTAGGGGAATGAGGCCTGTTATTGTTACTGTATGTGGCATATCGAATATTCCACGAGGAGCTTGCTAGGCTCTTCTGTGCAGACTTCCCTCAATAGTTTTGGGAAAAGTTTGGCGTTTGCAATGTCAGAGTTCTGATGGCTTCAAGTTCTGGCCATCAGTGTGGTTCATTACTCATTTTCATTTCTTTGCCCTCAGGAACAGGTGTGCTTACTTTCCTTGGTGTTTTAATTTGGGCTCCAGTGATCAAATTTGACTGATATAAGTAGAAGTTATGTGCCATATTCGGGCTGTACACTGAGTCACGAATGTCTTAATTTTGAAATCATTGTCAATCAAAAAATCATTCTGGAGAATAAAAATATATGTCAAAAGGTTGATTCTATGTAAACTGACCTATGTCTTCTTAAATCCATTGTTCACAAGATAATAAAAACAACCCTCTGTTTTTTTTTAAATAAATTATTTATTTTTAATTAGTGAATCAACGTGAGGGTACAGTTACAGATTTATACATTTTTGTGCTCATCTTTCCCCCATACAAATTTCAAGAACCCATCCCTTCACCAGTGCCCATTCTCTACCATCAGTAACCCCAGCATCTCTCCCACCCTCCCCAGTCCCATCTCCCCCCACCCCACACTGCCACTATGACAGGGTATTCCCTTTTGATCTCTCTCTCTGATTAGGTGTTGTGGTTTGCAATAAAGGTGTTGAGTGGCCATTGTGTTCAGTGTCTAGTCTATATTCGGCACACATCACCCTTCCCCCGCATGACCTCCGACCACATTTTACTTGGTGTTCCCTTCTCTGAGTTGCCCAGAATGAGAGACCAGCCTCCAAGCCATGGAGTCAACCTCCTGGTACTTGTTTCTACTAATCTTGGGTGTTAGTCTTATAGTCTATTATTCTATGCTCCACAGATGAGTGCAATATTTCTATGTCTGTCTCTCTCTTTCTGACTCATTTCACTTAGCATGATACTTTCCATGCTGATCCACTTATATGCAAAAGTCATGACCTCATTTTTTCTAACAGCTGCGTAGTATTCCGTTGTATAGATGTACCAGAGTTTCTTCAACCAGTCATCTGTTCTAGGGCACTCAGGTTTTTTCCAGATTCTGGCTATTGTAAACAATGCTGTGATGAACATATAAGTGCAGATGTCATTTCGACTATACTTTTTGGCTTTTCTGGGATATATTCCCAGCAGTGGTATTGCTGGGTCAAATGGGAGCTCAACCTCTAATTTTTTGAGAATCGTCCATATTGTTTTCCAAAGGGCTGAACTAGTCGGCATTCCCATCAGCAGTGTAGAAGGGTCCCTTTCTCCCCACATCCTCTCCAACAGCGGTTGCTTTTGTAAACAACCCTCTGTTTTAAGTGCTTGCCTGTAAAAGCAGGACACACTTGTATCAATTGCCAGGCTAATGAGAAGAGGATGATAATAATCACCCAAGAAGTATAAGGTGGTTTCCTACTATATGTGCAGTACTGTGTTAGGTGCTAGTAGAGGTCATGAAAAAAATCCAAGCCAACAACAACAACAGGAAATTGGCCCTAATTTGGGGGACATCACAATACAATTGATGAAAATAATGAAAAGAAATATTGTAGATGAAATATAAAGAAAACTGTATTAATCAGGTTCAGAATTTGCCAGATAAGGACTTAGTTACTAAAATACTAAAATACAGAAATCCAAAACCTCGTGGCCGCTTTTGTAGCCACACAACCTCATATCTCTTCATTCTCAGCAATGGAAAACAAATTATCAAATTCTTCCTTTCCAGCATGTCTGACTTTGGGCGGGGGAACTCCAAACAATAATAATAAGTTTTTTTGTTGAAATATTGAATGTAATAAAAGTAAAGAGAAAGTAAAATGAAATTTATCAGTTACACAGGTGGGGTGGGGGGCTGGGGAGGTGGGGGGGGAAGTTAACTGTGGTTCTTGGTGGTGGAATATGTGCACTGGTGAAGGGATGGTTGTTTGACCATTGTGTAACTGAGACTTAAGCCTGAAAGCTTTGTAACTTTCCACATGGTGATTCAATAAAAAATAAAAATAAATAAAATAAATAAAAAAAGAATTTGCCAGATAATAAGCAACAAGAGACACCTGATGGCTTGATAGAGGAATAGATGGTGGATGGCTAGGCAGATAGATGGATGATAGATATCTTATGCTGGTACATAAATACCGTGATTAATACTTATACATATACTCAGAAAAATACACATAAATACATGTGCACATATACTTGTATATAAGTATGTGTATAATATGTACACATAAATACATGTGTTCACATGGTATCTATGTAGCACTATAGTCCCATTGTTCATCGATTTGCTCAAGCGGGCATCATAACATCTCTATTGTGAGACTTGTTACTGTTTTTCGCATATAGAATACACCACAGCATATCTAATTGCTAGGCAGGATACTCTCAGTAGCTTTCTGGGCTCTCTGAGAGGGAGGGAGGAATCAAACCCGGGTCAGCCGCGTGCAAGGCAAATGCCTTACCCGCTGTGCTATTGCTCCAGCCCTGCATCTACAGCCTTGAGATGTGACATGCATTTGTTCCTCCCACACAGGCACGCCCTGCCTTTGCTTGGCAGGACCCTCCTTCCTCCTAGACGCCTGCCAACTCCCTGCCTCACTGTTTCCCCTGCGGCAGCAATGCCCCTTTGCTTGTTCAAACAAGGGTGGCCCTTCTCAGCCGTTTCATCACCTCCATTCTCTTTACTGAGGCGTCTGCCTCCCCTGCGCGCCTGCAGAATAACTGGTACGAGCCCCACTCCGACTTCCAGGTACTAAATAGGCTCCGCTCGATATCGAAGTGGATAAGCTCAGGCCTCAGGGCTTGTGGCACTTTCTTCCCTTCCAGTGCCTGGTGTCTGTCTAGAATATACACACATGCATTATAGCTAGAAAGAGCATTTTATTTTTTATTTATATTTTTTGCAGAACAGCAGCTTACTTTATTTATTTATTTATATTTTTTTATTAGTGAATCACTGTAATGTACAGTTACAAACTTATGAACTTTTGTGTTTGCATTTCAGTCATACAGTGATCATTTACCCATCCCTCCACCAGTGCCCATTCTCCTTCACCAAAGATCTCAGTATCCCTCTCACCACCCCCACCCTATCCCCCACCACCCCACCCTGCCTCTGAAGCAGGGCATTCTTTTTTGTTCTCACTCTTTTTGGGTGTTGTAGTTTGCAATGGAGGTATTGAGTGGCCTTCATGTTCGATCCATAGTCTACTATGGAATGACTCATAGATTATGGAAGCTGGGATGTTGGATGATGCAAGTTGCTGATTCTGGAAAGTGTGTAGTTTAGT
This sequence comes from Sorex araneus, assembly GCF_027595985.1. Lineage (NCBI taxonomy): Eukaryota > Metazoa > Chordata > Mammalia > Eulipotyphla > Soricidae > Sorex > Sorex araneus. The sequence goes on along the minus strand of NC_073302.1, from coordinate 87,646,290 downwards.
TTGAGCTACCCAGTGGTATAGATACTTATTTGAGTCTGAGGACATGAGAATTAGGAAGATGGGAGATCAGTGATCCAGTGCAAACAGGCAGAGAGTATATTGAACTTCCTCCTCCTTCATTTTTATTCTGTTTATATCTTCAATGCAGAGGGTGATGGCTGCCCATTTTGGGTTCTGCTTACCACTGCTCACTCAGCTCAACGATTCTTTTAAAGAAATCTTCGGAGAGACATCTAGAAATGTCATTAACCCACTGTCTGGGCAGTCTGGGCTCCATAGACTCATCAGACAAGGTAACAATCACAGAAACTATATAAGCATGTAAGCCAAGGCTCAGCAGGAGGTAAGGGCTGAAGTGTGATTAGAGGGGGATGGGTGAAAAGAGCAGGCTTAGTAAGAATCTGGGATTGAGTTGAGTGTTAAATGGATGCGATGCAAGGTAAGAGAAAACAGGACACTACCTGACTCTTATAGGAACACAAAGCCAAGAAAGAGGTTGGGTCAGCAGAAGCTGAGGGTATCAGGCACAGCCAGGGTAGTGTGACTGAGAGAGTTTGATTGCAAAGGTACTATCTGATAAAAGGTCTCCCAACTCACACAAAGACAATAGATCTGTGTGATACTCAGGCTCATGATTGGAATCAGGAGCTCCAGAAGAGAATAAAGCCTGTATTTGAAGCCAGAGTATAAAATCCAGGCAGTGTTCCATCATATTAGGTCTTTCTATGTGACCCAAGACTACTCATTTGGCCTCAGTTATCCCTAATTTTCACGTATGTAGGATAAAGTTTATCAGTGTGGAACTCAAATAAAAATTAATTTATAATAGAGATGCATAATGTACCTAGGTCCCAAGCTCTTTTGGTTGTTGTTTGTTTGTTTTTTGGGTCAAACGCTGTGGTGCTCAGGGCTTACTCTTGACTGTGTTCAAGAATCAGTGTTTTGGGGACCATAAAGGGTCCTGGGAATCTAACCTGGATTGGGCACAAAGATTCTGGGTAAACTTTATAGAATATTCTGTACTGTACCATGAAGTAAATCACTGGATTGATAAAACTGAGGATTCTGAAACTCAATGAATTGAGAAACAGGACGAAATCAGGATGGGAAAAGAATTTGGTATTACTATGTAGGATTAAAGGAAAAAGCAAATACAGTTAAGCTAGGTTAATCTAGTTGCTATCTTCTTAATGTTGCTCACTGATTCCACTTGGATTATCTTAACTGTGTGTGTGTGTGTGTGTGTGTGCGCGCGCGTGCGCGTGCATGAGTGCACGTGTGTATAGTTTCTCTAATCATAAAGCATTAAGAATATGTATTTTTTTTCCACACCACAAAGTTTATACCTGCTCAAAGGACCCATAAAATGTCGGACACCACGCCTTCTCCCCCGGGAGGGAGGAGAGACAAAGGGAGAAGGATATTTTCTCCATTAGCCCGCGTGGGGCAAAAGCTTAGTTCACAGTCCGCATACACGGTTGCAAGCACTCGCCAGAACCCCAAGTCTTATAGCTGCCTCTGGTTCCTGCTCGTTCGGCATTCACGTGGCTGTGTAGAGGCATGGCCACCTGGGTCAAATCTCGGCCAGAGCCCAAGCTCCGGCCCCAGCCCAAGCCTGCCCAGGTGTCCCGGTTTCAAGTTCAAAGCACACATTTTTTTTTTTGAACTTGAAACCGGGACACCTGGGCAGGCTCGGGCCGGGGCCGGAGCTCGGGCTCTGGCCGAGATTTGACCCGGGTGGCCATGCCTCTGCACAGCCACGTGAATGTCGAACGAGCAGGAACCAGAGGCAGCTATAAGACTTGGGGTTCTGGAGAGTGCTTGCAACCATGTATCCAGACTGTGAACTAAGCTTTTGCTCCATGCTGCTCCAGGAAGGGAAATGATTCAATTTCCAACTTTAATCTCCCTGGATTTAATTACTAAAATACAGAAATTGTAAACTGCGCGGCCGCTACTGTGGCCACGCATCTTTTTATTTCTTCATTCTCATCAGTGGAAAACTCAATATCAAATATTTCCTTGTCAATAGGGCTGTATTCTTGGGGGATAAATTCCAACAAAAATAGTGAGTCTGTGTTGAAACTCCAACAACAATAGTGAGTTTTGTGTTGAAATATGGAATGTACTCAAGGTAAAGAGAAGAGTGAAATTTATCAGTTACCCAGGCGGGGGTGGAGGGTGGGGGTGGGAGGCATACTGGGGTTTTTGGTAGTGGAATATGGGCACTGGTGAAGGGACGGGTGTTTGAACATTGTATAACTGAGACATAAGCCTGAGAACTTTGTAACTTTTCACATGGTGATTCAATAAAATAATAATAAAAAAGAATATGTATTGTTTTGTGTGAGGGGAGAAGTTAATTTGAGGTTAAAGTCTTTGTCTGCTTTGTTCTACTCAAGTGCATTCTTCATTCCATTCTTCATTCTAGTCTTTGATTTCCAGACTGCAGTAAACATACAAAAAAACAAGAAATCATGGGGTGATGGTAGACCTTAGCTATGTCTTCAAATTCAGGTCGAAATTCTGAGTTGATCTTCTTCTGATTTTGTCTAAGAAATTATCTCATTCCAGAAATCTTCATCTGGAGGCAACTGTGTTTGTATCCTTGACTGTGACATGTTCTAACGTGCTGTCAGAGACATTTTTTAGTCTCACATGCCTAATGAAGCCCCGTGCATCATTGCTGAAATTCAAGAATCAAAATTACATTTGATAGCAGTGCAGTCCCTGCAGGGCAGGAAGAAAGACTTTGCTTAAGGCAGAATTTACTAAGCCATTGTAGCTGCAAGTTGTCAGAGCTGTCTAAGTCAGTGTTTACTTTTGTCAAGAGCAGGAATAAAGGTAAAACACGTGGGAGGAATTTCCAACAAGGAGAAATTAATGCTAAATTAAGATGCAAACATTTCCTGGGGGTGGAAAACAATTTAGGGAAATGAAACAATTGGTAAATATTGCTTGTTACATCGATAAATAGGATTTGGCAGCCATCCAAAGTTTGCGTTTAATTTGAAGCCAAAATACTTTTTGATTTGACAAAACAATTTCATGTGTGCTAGTGGAAGGGCACTCCAAGGTGGGTAGCTGGCGATGCATATGGCTGGCTAGGCATCTAAGGACTATGGGTGTGTGTTGGGGTCGTGATTTCTCATTGGAGTCATGATTTCCTAGGTCATCACATGTTAATTTTTTTTCTTTTTGGGTCATATCCGGCGATGCACAGGGGTTATTCCTGGCTCTGCACTCAGGAATTACTCCTGGCAGTGCTCAGGAGACCATATGGGATGCTGGGAATCGAATCCGGGTCAGCCACGTGCAAGGCAAACACCCTACCCGCTGTGCTATCGCTCCAGCCCCAATCACCTGTTAATTTTTTACTGGATAAGGAATATGGTTAAGAGTTCTTAAATAAAAATATGTAAAATTCTTTGAGTATTTATTCCGTGATTTTTTTCATACACTCATGTGTTTTATCACACTAAAGATGAGGAAGCAATGATGGTAGATATACCATTGCAAATCAAAGGAAGCCACATTTTTTTTAAGTTTTTATTTTATTGAATCACCGTGAAAAAAATTACAAAGCTTTCAGGCTTAAGTCTCAGTCATATACTGATTATACCCCTATCCTTTAACCAGTGCACATGTTCCACCACCAAGAACCCCAATACACCCCCCTCCCACCCACTCCCTACTTAAGTAGCTAATGATCTTCACTTTATTCTCTCTATACTTTGAATACATTCAGTATTTCAATAGAGAACTCACTATTATTGTTTGGAATTTTCCCCCAACAATCAGGCCTGCTGAAAGGGCATCATTTAATAATTTTTTTTCATTGCTGATAGTGAAGACTCTAGCTGTCGAGGCCGTGTAGTTTTGGGTTTCTTATATTTTAGCTCACTTCACAGTCTAGATGCATTTCTGCAAGAAGTCGGGAAGCAACATTTTTAAGCAACATATTTTTTTGTGATATACTTGTATGAGGCAAAGTGCTAGGTTTCCTGGGTGAAACAGAAAAAATTTAGGGTATGGCTCTAAAATTTTGTCTAAGGCCTCAAGACACTTTTTTTTCAAATCTCCTGTCCTTCAGTTTGGTCCTGCCATTAAGCTTGAGGTTCTGGATTCTCTGGACCACACAAATCAAAGAGAATGGTAGTTGACATATATCATTAT